>NC_135497.1:152053882-152131376 GCF_052857255.1 Amblyomma americanum | reverse complement strand
AAATCAACTTCAGGGGGTCCCCTACAATATATTCCTGGAGTAACCTTTTCAGCCCCGCATAGTTTCGTAAAATCCTGGAGTTTTTTTATGGGCTTATTCACCTTTTTTACCCCTAGGGTACCAAATAAATATATCAGGCGCATGTGCAGGTGCTAGAAAGTTAGATCATGTACTCATACATGGACGTCAAAGCCTAGTGGCTGCAATAGGCGCGAACTCAAGACATGATCGTTTACCCATGCCCGCGACGCAGAAATATTTTCATACAACAAAGAGGACTTGTTGATTAGCCTGAGCATAAATGAAGCTTAGACCACAAAGCAATTCGTACGCATAAAGATCTTTAAGCTGATTTTCTTTTTAATTCCCCAGGGGCACATCGCTCCTTGAAGTTGACCCTGAGTGTTCCGGTAAAACCTTCAAGCTTGCATCGTTGCAAGCTTCTTGGACGAACCAAACATCCTGGACCGGTGACCGCCGAGAAAATGTTGGTCTTTGTCGTGGGCACAGTACCTTCCACTGCTGGCAGATAGTGCTAACTGTTGCCAATGCGTTCACTGCACTCGTGTTGAATGCCAGCGAGCCCGGTTTTCGAATTTTCCCTCGCCTACAACTACTGCCTGTGAATTAATTAATCTGCACCTTTTTTTCATTTCTTTTTCTACTCCTACATCTCGAACTAATTATTCATGCTCTGCAACTTCTACTGCCCTAAGTCTATGCCAGGACCTTTTCAAGCAGAGAAAAAGATTCAAGGAAAAGTTTCACTGCTTCTAACAAAAGAAGAAAAAGACACCAAGCCCTGATACCCTACAGACTGAGCACATGTAAAGAATGGAAACTATATTTATTACCACTGCCAGGGTAAAGTTATTTCAGTTCAAATAAATCACCAATTATCACCGCACTAATGCAAGTAGTTAAGGAATAATGGGCGGTCATGACACGCAACTTGCACGGCGTCCTTGGCTCGAGTGGTGCACCATATTCGTCGCCGTTTTCGGCCACAACCAAAAGCACCAAGGTACGTGAAGTGGAGCCGACAACAAACAAGGGGGCCTTTTTGCAGAAACCCCATCCTTGATCGCAGTGACTTTCACGAATATAACGCTTCAAAAATAGACTGTTTGCCTGTCCGCATTTGAGGACGCCAGGGCCCGAAAGGGTTAGACAAAAAAAGCACCGGTGAGCGCTGGGAAGTTAGTGCAACAAGCAACAAATGGACAATACGGAGTGTTAGTAACACACACACACACAAAATAATAAAAGGAGCAACACACGAAGTGCAGCGGTATCCAAAGCGATGCAAAAATGAAGTGAAGACTGCGTCAATTTAACAATACCGCAGCACTGGTTTGGTGAGGCACTAAGGTGGCAGCTGTGCAGCAGGACTAAGGGAGAGAAAGGAAAACAGTACCTGAATACCCCAAAACATGGGAGGCCACACAGATACCGCGCGAGTAGTAAGCATTATAAATTACCACCGAGAAGCACACGTAGCTGGACGTGTTTGTGCATATTCAGGAAAGACACAGTAGCGCAAATGGCGAACACGGACGCAGTGCGGGAAAAGGACGAGCGCTCGTCTTGTTCCCTCACTCGCGATCGCGGAGACTCAAACCTTGCTTCGCCTGGCTATATTCGAGTGGATTTTCAGTATCTACAAAAAAAAAAGGAAAGAAAAAGCGAATTCTTCCAGCGTAGCTACACAGCCGTTAAGAACAACATCAGGAGCAGAAGTACAGCTCGACAGGAGGCGGGGCGCTCTGCGTAGTCGTCCCCTTCTAAACAGCATCGGGTTTTTACGAGCCGCGCCGGAGGAGCAGCACGGTCGAAGTGCTCCTCAGCAAGAAAGTGGAATTGGGGCAAATTCCATTAAATTTGTACGGCGCCGTACGAATGAGATTAACGCTAAAGCCGACGAACACTTGATGCGTGTGTGTGTGTGTGTTTTTTTTCTCGATGACAACGGCCCCAGCAGCGGGACCAGGCAGCCCCTTCCACACAGCCACCGCGAGCGGCGAAAAGGGCGGACGCCGTTGGCTCCCGCCAATTCTCCGAAATCAACGGGAAAAACAACGAAGCGACACAAGGAGATAAAGAGGCACACGTGCAGGAGGGGGGGGGGGGGGAAGGGGGGGGGGGGGGGGAAGCGGCCCCAAGGAGACTGCTTTCGAAATATCGACAAACTCAACTCGCTACACACACCGGAAATGTCCCGAGACACGCCGTAGACACGCGCCGAAATTCAGTATACTGCACAGCTCGCAGGAGGGCTAAAATTACTCGGCCGGCGCTCTTTCTGCTGCCCAGGCCGCCCCACTTCGCTCTACTTAGGCCGGCGATACCGACCGATCCGCTTGGGCGACGACGCGACAGCGCGGAGGGAAAAAGCCCGCGCTGGGACAGCGAGCAAACAAGGCGGAGTGAGTGCGTCCTGTTGTGCCACCGCGCGCTCGCCCCGGCAACGTCAAAAGTGCTCGCACAACTTCGCCCCGACAGCCAGGCGCTGCTCCCGGCAGAGAGAGGACAAAGCAGCAGCGGGACGGCGAGTCGAGGATTAAACGAAAAAAAAATATACCCTACGCCGATAAAAAGAAACACGACTTCGGGGCGCCCGACGCTTGCTGGAGACGCAAACTTTGTTCTCACCGGGTTTTATTTTTTGCGTATCCTCCGTACGCTGTCGAGAGGAAATGTTTCCTTTCGGCACCCGTGAACAGTGTATATCAGCCCTCTCAGTGCTTCCATAAACCGATGTCTTAGACCAAAAGACAAATAAAAAAAAAACTAAAACATTCGCCACATAGAATGTGCAATGAAACTGTTGCAAAGTTTTCGAACGCTCCGTCGGCGGCGGGTCCCGGTGACGTGTGCAACTAGGAAAGCGCTCAAGACGCCATCGCAGCGGACTTGTGAGCGAGAGCACGATCCGAGAGCCGGGAAGCGATAGCGCGCTTCCGAGCTCTTCCGAGAACACGGGCCAAACTTCCGCCACTCGGTGGGCGGCGAATGCACGGTCAACGCTCGCGAAGCTGAACTTTCAGGCTGCGCTTTCGAGGCCACAGCGCGCACATAGCAACTTGACGACTGGCCATTCGGCGCCACTCCACACGACTTGTGACGCGCCACGCGAACAGGGGAGTGCAGGGAACACGAGAGACCTCTGCGCGTGTGCTCCCTGCCCCGGATCGTGTGGTCGCTCGCGTCCCCGCAGGGGCTGCCGCGCCCGATGGTGGAGACCCTCGCACGTGCCGTAGGAGAGCACGAAGAAAGACAGCGAATGAGCACGGGGGCGCGAATAGACTGGAAAAGGCGTCCAGTCACCATCTTCAAAAGGAAAAACGCCACTCACTGGTTCCTCGGACAGGTCCGTTCGAATTGGGTCCGCCTCGCCAGATTCCAATTCTGGCGCAAGTCGCGCAATTAGGCTTTGAATATTTATCAGGCAATTAAGAATCCGATATCGGCTGCGACCGCAACCGCGACAACATCAAGAGAACAGTGGGGCCCTGCGCAAGGGGTCGCGAATTGATTTTGCGGAACCGCCCGCAGGCAGACGGCGGCACCACGGCTCTCCTCTTGGCCGCAATGAAAAGACCCTCGATCGAAGGCGCGCTTGAGGCCGCAATCTGCCGCTTCCGTCAGCCCCGGCAATCCTCGATAAGCTGAACAGAACCGACGAGACGCCGCCACCGCGCTCCTTCAATCAGCGGAAGCTCCCAGGTGGGGACAGCGTGCGACGACAGAAGGCGCTAGAGAGTTCATCCAGCCGGCCCACATCGCTTCAATTATTCAACCCCTGCCCCTCCACACTATGTCCCTATAGCCTACTCGCACCTCCAAGTGCATCCTTCACCATTGCCTCGACTACCTGCAAGAAACAAGTGCTTCTATCCTCAACAAACGCTTTCCATCACCACAGCCCGCCTTCCCGGACGATCCACAACAGCACCAACGACAGCGAAGACACTATATAGTCCTGCCCACCTCAAACTTGGAGTGCTTTCGCAAAAAAGTGCTGCGGAAGGCTGCGCGCTATCCGCCGCGGTGGCTCAGTGGTTAAGGCGGTCGACTACTGATCCGGAGTTCCCGGATTCGAACCCGACCGCGGCGGCTGCCTTTGTATGGAGGCAAAACGCTAAGGCGCCCGTGTGCTGTGCGATGTCAGTGCACGTTAAAGATCCCCAGGTGGTCGAAATTATTCCGGAGCCCTCCACTACGGCACCTCCTTCTTCCCTTCTTCTTTCACTCCCTCCCTTATCCCTTCCCTTACGGCGCGGTTCAGGTGTCCAACGATATATGAGACAGATACTGCGCCATTTCCTTTCCCCAAAACCAATTATTATTATTATTATTATTATTATTATTATTATTATTATTATTATTATTATTATTATTATTATTATTATTATTATTATTATTATTATTATTATTATTAGGCTGCGCGCTCGAGACCACTGCAACATTTCTCTGCGCGCGCAAAAGGGCACGTCGTTCGCAGTGCCAACAATAAGGTGAACATGAGCAACGAAGAACAATGCACAACAAATTACAGTGCAGCTTATTCTGACACACGTGGGGGATGCCCATGCAAGAAATGAAGTTGTTCAATGATAAAAGAAGGAAAGAGAGGAATGCGGTCCGCACCGTGACAACCCGACTTCCACGCAGCAAGTTCGCGCTGCTGGCGCACGTACGATTATTTCCCTTTAAGCAAATCAATTATTAAAGGTAACGAAAAAAACTGCCAATGCCAGGGGTTAAAGTTCAAAGTCCGCAACCGACGTATGGAGTGCTATGAGGAACATCGCAGTGGAGGCCTCCGGATTAATTTATAGCACCTGAAGTTGTCTATCGTGCTCTGGCATATCGCACAGCACACGGAACTTTTTGAACTTCGCCACCTTCATGGAGATGCAGCCGTCGCAGCCGGGAATTGGCGGCCGAACGCCAAAGCCGCTGAACCACCCCTGCGGGTATTAACGCCAACGAATCACGGCAGTTACAGATCATCCAGTAAAAGAAAAGAAAACGACGTCGTTAAAGAATACTGACGTCATATCTCAAACGCAAAAAAACTACTAATATTTTCGAAATCACTTCTTCGCTCAAAAAGGGTAGCCCACAAGATGCCCCACGGTGTTGGGCATGCACGACGCTGCGCTGCTCAGCGACTAAGTTCGAAACAGCTTGGGACAGCAAACAACAGGCGTCCACCGTTTTAAGGCGCCACTGGCCATTTCCGTGGAAACAGACAAAAAATATGTCTCGTAAATGTACTACAGAGGCCTAAAGAAAGCTATTTTTAACTTGTTTTGCAATGGGAAACCTTCATTGCCTATTTGCTTAAGCGCCTTGGTGGACGCAGATTTCTGAGAAGGGCGAGTATCATACAACAGCTATATTTACTCGATTCCACAGTGTTCTCACAAGCAACCCTGTTGACAACTGGCTGACTCGAGTTATAGCAAAGGCGTGGCGGTCCTTGAGCTAATGAGTATCCGCGAACAGAACCATTAAAATATAACTGCTAATTATTCTGTCCATACTTGCTACGTGGGAGGGCGAGAAACGGTTGTTCCGTCGAGCAAGCCAATCCTTCACTCCGAAAACAACTCAAGTGCCTTTGGGAGATTTACAGCATACGGCAAAGGTTTGGATTGGTTCATACGGGTTTAACGTCCCAAAGCGACTCAGGCTATGAGGGACGCCATAGTGGAGGGCTCCGGAAATTTCGACCACCTGGGGTTCTTTAACGTGCACTGACATCGCACAGTGAGCGCACGGGCCTCTAGAATCTCCCCTCCATCGAAAGGCGACCGCCGAGGCCGGGATCGAAGCCGCGTCTTCCGGGTCAGCAGCCGAGCGCCGTAACCATGCACTCAGCCACCGCGGCGGCCTAGGATAAGGCAAAGGGTCTTACGGTTTGCAACGAGTATTACGGTCAGGCGTGGCTTCCTGTGCCGACAGAGTGGATACGAGCGGAGGTTTATATTCAATCGGCACTTACTCTGGCAAAACTGGCAGAACTGTCTCGCAGAACGCACTTCTTCACTCCCGAGCTAAAAGAGGGCTGAAGCGCGTTGGTTAATTCTTTCTCTTTTCCTTCAGACTGAACGTGCTGGACGGTTCCCGATATGGTAAAAAATCATTTTTGGGCCCCCTTTCCTGCCCTGCAATGAATATTTTTTCTTTTGTAAAATAAAAGCAGTTGAGGAAATACTGCTACAAAGACGCTTCTACAAAAAAAAATTAAGGGGCTAAAGTGCGGTGAGGCGAAAGCCTCAGTCCGCGCGGTGTTGCTGCTTGTGTCACTGATGTGCGGTTAAAATGTTAAGTACACAATTGTTTGTGAATCTTAAATGCTGGAGACACTGGATGGCGTGTGGGAGGCATCCGTCCGATTCGACGCCTAGACAAGGAGAACTACATACGCGTTGGCAGGAAGTAGCGTAGTCGTTAGCACGCTCGGCTGCGGAACGTAAGGATGGTGGTTCGAATCCCATCGTGCACAAAGATTTTAAGAGCGTTAGCTTTTACTCATCACGTTTCGACATTTTGGTTGGGTCTGCTACCACACAGATCACAGCGCCATCTGTGGCAGCAACTAGAAAACAACAGCACATCTCACATTGACATTTGTAGCGTCATCTACAATAGCGTTGTAGAAACAACACCTGCCGCGTGCCAATGATGACGTCACGGTCCAATATAGTGGATAGAGGTGGAACTATGTGAGTATGACGTCAGGGGACAAAATGGCGGCATAGTTTGTTTTTTTATTCTAA
The DNA here is from genome assembly GCF_052857255.1 of Amblyomma americanum. Classification (NCBI taxonomy): domain Eukaryota; kingdom Metazoa; phylum Arthropoda; class Arachnida; order Ixodida; family Ixodidae; genus Amblyomma; species Amblyomma americanum. The sequence continues at coordinate 152,124,585 of NC_135497.1, read as the reverse complement.
GATGGCGGCCATTAAAATTTTCGGCAATCCATCCCATTTTAAAGGGGACGCTCTTATGTTCCATCCATCCATCCGTAATACGCCGTCCCCCTCGGGAGCTCCTCTCAGATGCGCTCGTTTCGCCGATACGTTCACTACCACAGTGTGTTTGAAGAACACGGGTGATCCCAAACCGTCGACATCTTATGCCGTGGCCGAAGATCTGGGAAATAAGTCCAAGAGATCAGACATACTCGGATACTTCCGAGAACGCCGGGCGGCCGAAACCTCCCTTTAATCTTTCACATCAATTCTAGTAAACCAAACATCTAACGCTCGTTACTTCAACGTCTTCCAGACGGTTGCGGCCTTTTTTTCTTATCGGGTTGCTGGATGTAACGGACGCCGGACAGATCCATGGCCGCGAGTATGAGCCATTAAATGCTTTCGCGTTAAAAAGTAGTAAAGCGCAAACCCACGTACACATTGGTTGGCACAGCTAGATGCTCAGTGGCGAGAAGCATAACGTTGAGTTCTGCCAAGGCACGTTGCATACATTTGCGGGCATGCACAAAGTGCGGTGGTGGAAGGTTACTGCTCGTCGTTAATCACCACTGGAATTCATCGAACGGGCAGTGCGCTGATTTTACAATCAAGTAAAAGTTTTTCCAAAGCTGCACTTGACGCCAAAAATCTAAAATAAAATGGCCAAATTAGACTTCAAGGCGAAGCCCATTCACGCGCCTTTAAGTTCACAATTTTGTGAAATATTATTTGCCAAGTAGGCCACACAACGTAAAGTACACCACAGTCACAATATGAATGTTTCTTGACCCGTACGCGGCAAAGAAACCAGGGTTGGGGATAGCACGTTCTCATAAAATGTTGTGATTGCAATGCAACCGGTGTTGAGTTCAGAAAATTAAGCTGACACCATCTAGGGAAGGGCTTCCACAAAGGTCACCGAGGAGTGTGCGTCTGCAGTGCACCGGACAGGGATATTCCGAAACGTGGTAACGCGGCGGCATGCCGTTTAGCACAAGCTCCAGCTACGCTACATAGCGGCGGCGGCCAGGAGGGTAGACTGTGGGCCAAATTAGCGGCCGAAAGTGGTGCAGCGAGACCAAACTCAGCCGCATGCGCGCACTCACCGAAACGAAGAGCAGAGACCTCAGGGCAGACCACGTGGCGGCGAGAAAGCAGGACCCCGCAGAATATGGCTGCCAGCGAAGGGGCTCATCTTGGATGCGCTCAGCTCACCCGGCACGGCCCCTGCGAGAAACCGCCGGGCGTTCACTCTGCTGCACTGCACAGCCGTGGGCGCGCCCGGATGGCGCACGGCTGGCCGGCGCCAACCGGCGAAATTCGTCGCAAACACGGCGAGATTGCGCACTTGCGAACTGCAAACGGGCGACCACGCAGCGCCGGGAAGAACGCAAACGTTTACGAGGCACGCGAATAGAAGCTTGGCCGCAAACAAGACGCGATGCCAAAGGCTACACGGCAAGTTACGTCGCCGGTATGGGGTTGCTTTCACAGCCCCGTGATGCGAAAAGGCGATGGACTGGAGAGTAAGCAAACGAGCACTGTACGCCTGCATTCGCTACATCGCGTACACTTACTGCCATGTGCCTAACTCATCTAGTAAGAATATGCGTACGGCACAGGATGTACAGACTTTGTCAAAAGTTTGTAGCCCACAGTGAGCACGGCCGGAGCCAGAGCGCTGTTATCTGCGGCACTTGCGGGTACGGAAGCTGCGCCTGGCGAGGGGCAATTGTCCCTCTCGCTTCAGTGAGACCTGTGAAACAAAACGAGAGCGGGGGGAGAGGCGGGAGACGCCTCTTCGCCCGGTGCAACCTTGGTACCGGTAGAGTATAAGCTCTAGTACAGGCGACTTTTGACGAATACTGTACATCCCATGCAGTACGCGTATTCTTACTACGAGAGTTACGTGCAGGTAGTGAGAATACGCTACACAATGAATGCCTGAGAAAGTCTATGCGTACTAAAAGCGCAAAATAGGCGTCGTCGACAGGGCCATGAGTAATTATTATATTTCTTCGATTTAAAGCAAAAAAAAAAAGTGGTAGAAGTTCAACCGAGTACACGTGCGAAAACAGGGGGCACTTAAGCTGCGCGTTAAGAGCTTTATACCCCTGTCACACGGGCACTTGTAAGGCCTTAGAAATTAAGGTCCTTTGCCCCAAAGGCGCGTGACGCGCATCTACACGGCAAAGCGTCGAGACCTTTGCGATAAAGTTCCGTAGCAACAAAGGCGGCCGTCAGCGGCCTTAAAGTTGCTTAAAGGAGCAACCCAGACGGCAGCGCCAGCTAGCGAGCTCAAAGAATAAACAATTGACGCAATTTTTAGTTTTGAAACCGTAAAAAAATATCTAATTTATCTTATTCAATGGTTAATTTTGCGTTACAGTGCACTTAACCGTAGAGGAGGCTATGACTAAAGACATCCACACTGCTAAGAAAGGACTTGAACGCTTTTCAGCAGCCGCATCGACACACACGTGCTTGCGCAGCTCGCTTTGCTGTTTTTTCTTCGTTTGCTCTTTGTTGAGTGCGTGTTTTGAGTTTGCTTGTGTGCACAAAGACACAAGCAACAAAGCACGCTTCTCGAACACAACGAGGAGCCGAACGGAAAAGTGCGCCTACCGTGGTCGGACCGAGATCGATGAAAAAAAAAAAGAAACTTTGTTTCAAAATATCCGTTTCTCACCGTCAGAACGCTCGTTAATTATCGTGATAGCTACTTTTTCCAACATAAACGAATGCACTCTTAGCTGAAGTGCTACCGTCTGCTTTAATTTCATAATGTTACTAGCGCTGCTTCACACACAGCGGTGACTTTTGGCATTCACGGAGGCCGCGTTCTAGCTCCTTTGGATTTGCCGTGTAGCAGCGTCGCTGCTCCTTTTCGGTTTTCCTCCTTTAGTGCAATAAGACAACTTTACGGCAAAGGCCGAGAAGAAGTCCCGTGTGACAGGGGTATTATACCCGTCACACGGGCACTCTAAAGGCAGTTTGAACTAATGCTCCTTTACACTCGCAAAGGAGCACTACTTCAAGGGAGTTCGTCCGTGCTACACGGTCGCGGAACGACCTTCGTAAGAAGTAGTTAGCACCCTCATCGGCGAAAAGCATTATTAAAATTCCAAACCTCACTGCACATGTAAATACAGAAATGTCACATTTTTTTTTGGTAACTTAGTTTTATAACCGTATTATGTTAAAGCAACGCAATTTTAACTGTAATAATGACATGATTTTCCAAGTACAGAGCATAACATCACAGTGCTCTGCCACACTGAGCGCAACTCGCTCAGTCTGGCTCAGGCACAGCTTCGTTCTTCGGTTGTTCCCCTTGGTTCTTTTGCCCCTGCGATCGTTGTTTTTGTGGTTACGTTTTTCTGGTGTGCCATGTGTTCGGCGGTCTCCATCAAAATGAGTGACGATCCACGCGACGACCAGAGAAAATTTGAAATTCCGCTTGCAATGTGTGTGGTTTTGTCGTCGTCCGTGGACCTTGCGCTATCAAGGCGAAATGTGCGTGAAATAAGGCGGCGTCTCTTGGCGAATAACGCCTTGCTTATAGCACTGGCTATATGCAAGGCGTTGGTTTTATCGGTTTGGCACTGCCAGACGCCGCAGGCTCACCGCCACTCATTTTGTCGACACACACACACACACACACACACACACACACACACACACACACACACACACACACACACACACACACACACACACACACACACACACACACACACACACACACACACACACACACACACACACACACACACACACACACACACACACACACACACACACACACACACACACACACACACACACACACACACACACACAAAACAAGCACGAAACTGTATTTAAAAAACGAGCAGTGCAGTCTCGCCGTGCGATAATCGTGGGCGAGCAGTGGCGACCTGAGTCTAGTGGCAACAGCACCGCAGATGTGACGAGCTGCTCTCCGTCGCTACTCGCTACAAACAACAAACAACATGGCCGACATGGCGGCATATTTACCGTGACGCTCGTATATCTGGAACGAGAGTATAGCGTGGTGATATTGCCACAAAACAAATGATCTTATATTTTAAAACACCACTTATCTTATGAAGTGAATTTATAAAATGAAAATTGAACGTTTCTTTTCTCAATTTATTTATGCTGTTAACTCGCTGGGAGAGAGAGTACTCCCTTGAAGCCTCGAAGGACGAACTCGAGCTGCCTTGCTTCGAAGCTCCTTTGAGCTAGGTGTCCTTTGGCGCGTCCGTGTGGCAGCGCACGTTCGTCCTTAGAGTAATGGAGCATTAGTTCAAAGTACCTTTACAGTGTCCGTGTGACAGGGGTATAAGTGAGGTAATGTCTATATATGTAGAATTGGTCATTCTCTACTTAACATTCATAGATCACTGGGAGTCATCACACCACTGTCCTGCTATGGCAGGTGCTGCCGCCGGCGGGACTTGTGCGACCCACGTTGCTCTCGCCGAGCAACCTCTCGCTACCAATCATTAATATAACTGCAACCTGTCTCCCATTGGCTGCAGCTGGCGCGACGCTCCAACGAACTATACCGAGATTACCTGAGTAAGCTCGGGTTAGTTCGGAGCACAAGACAAGATTCTTGCTCGGGGTTGGTGTACGTCTGGAATAGTGCTTTCGCACTAAAACATGCCCCAGAAGACGCCCGATCCTTTAATGATATTTCTTCGATCCCACACTAGATCCCACACTACCGCATCGGCTGCCATTATGGCCAATCCACATGCTACCACTACGAAAAAGGTGCAGTAATAAACCCCACCACAATAAGGCACATCATACACTGAGATACGCGCACTGCGAATCTACAAGCGCATGCTTATGTGACGTTGACAAACAGACGACTCGCTTTCCATCAGCTGCTTGATACTCCACATGCAAGGCAGGCCTTCTTCGCGCGGCACTATATCTTCCGGCCGCACAAAATTGCCAAGGCGAACAAGGGCGCTTCAAAACGTTCCTGGTATCAACATGCGAGCTGTGAAGCGTGTCTCGGCACTGGTACAAATAAGAACGCGCACAGACCTCGCGTGCAGATCAGCACGAGAGAGAACACTCAAAGCCGGGCATCCACCAAACAATCGCCACATTAAAACGCCAGAAAACGAGAAGAAAAAGGCGGCCAAGGGAAAACGCGACAGTGTCCCAGCGCAGCAGACCAGAGGAACTGTCCGGAAAGCTGTTCATCGCAGACGTGTAATTGGAGATGACGCGCCGCGCAATCAGAGCCGCATAGGCAGCGGGCCGTACAGTCCGAGCATCCCGAAACGCAGCAACGGTGCGCAGAAACAAGGGGGAAACTACTGGAAAGAGCACGGGCCAGAAACAGTAACGAGGAGGCAAACGCTGCAGCGGCAGGAGGGACGCCCCCTCTTCCGCGCCGGGGAGGACAAACTCCTGGCGGCCCGTAATTAATGCGCGGCTGGCAATCAGCGGAGGAAGGCGGCCGGTCGGCGCGCCGACAAAAGGGACGCCCGCATCGGGTGACAACCGAGCGCGGAAATGCGCGGCCAGGTGCCGGGGCGGCGCAGCGAGCGCTTTTACGCGGCCGCTCGCAAAAAGCGGGATGGGCGCGGAGCTGTGCAATGCTGCGCCGCCTGCGCGTGCGGGCGCGTCGATCCTACCGTCGAATAGTTGCCAGAGGCGTGCACCACGCTAGCCAACCACGGCGGAAGTTATGAGGGCGCCTGAAGAGCAAGCGACGCACCGGCCTGCTTTTCTTCCTCCCACCAGGGTTGTAATTCAGTAATACACATGCTACGTACGAGAACTATTCCCTGGGCTGAGGCACGCCGCAAGTGGAGGATTTCGATACGATTTTGTCCACATGCGGTTCTTCAAACCACACCGAAACACGGGCGTTTATTCATTCATTATTTTTTTTTGGTTGGCCCCGAAGAGATCGACGCCGAGCACGTTAAGCAGTAGAAACGACCACTAACTGTAGTTCTCTGCCCACTACCTGAGCAGAACTTGCAAAATCGGAATTAACTGGCGCCTATAAATAAAGGAAATTGGCGTTACAAAACGTCGCGACCAGCACCTTTGCGAAAAAGCCAGCCACAGCAGTGCGAATGAAGGAGTAGCAGCTAACGACCGCGCGAACGCAGAAGCTTTTGGCAGCATAGCGAAATGGACGAGTCGCATATTGCGTGCTGAGCACAAAAACAGCGCGAAGGACTAGACACCAAGCAGCGCACGTCTGCCTTTCGAGCTGTGTTTTGTATTCAGCACGCGTGAACTTTGAATGGGAAACTATAGATGCGCAGACGATCACAGACACCCCCTTAAGACGCGAGCGAAACCGAGCTACGAGAAATTGCAGCATTTCTTCCAAGAATCGAGCGTTTCTGTTCTGCCCTTAAACAGGCGATCAGTATTGTTTTTTTTTTTTCCTGCAGCGAGCGTCGCGCGTTTCACTTTGCCGCAGTCGCGGTTGCCGAGGCGCCAGCACGATGCATCTCGGCTACACGCCACTGCACTGTAGTGACAGCAGAAGTCGCAGTAACAAACGACCCCCGTGGTCAGCCTATACTGCCCGCTTATGACTTCAGAAGTCTGTTCAACGGCTCTTTATGTGTACCTGTGTTCCTATGCTTTCTTTCCTTTCTAGCATCCACTGCAATCACAACAAAAGCGAGAGACAGAGAGAGAGAGGGAGAGAAAGAAAGAAAGAAAGAAGGAAGGAAGGAAGGAAGGAAGGAAGGAAGGAAGGAAGGAAGGAAGGAAGGAAGGAAGGAAGGAAGGAAGGAAGGAAGGAAGGAACGAACGAAAGAAGGAAGGAAAGAAGGAAGGAAAGAAAGAAGGAAGGAAATAAAAAGGAAGGAAAGAAAGAAGGAAAGAAAGAAAAAGGAAAGAAAGAAAGAATGGAAGGAAAAGAAAGGAAAGGAAGAAAAAAGGTAAGAATGAAAGAAAAAAGGAAACAAAGAAAGCAACAAAGAAAGAAAGAAAGAAAGAAAGAAAGAAAGAAAGAAAGAAAGAAAGAAAGAAAGAAAGAAAGAAAGAAAGAAAGAAAGAAAGAAAGAAAGAAAGAAAGAAACTAAGTCGGGACTCTTCCGCAACCGTTTTCAGAAACGTGAAATAGCGCTACGCCAAGCGACTGGCACATACTAAAAAAGACCACTGACGCTCCACTGATTGCCGGGGTCATTAGGCAGAAGACACAAAAATAAACTCCCCTGGACGAGTGGGCTTTTGTTAACGAAGGCCCTGTACTGCGTGCTTCCACCCGGCTAGTCAGAGCTATTGGAGCGCGACCACGAGGGACCGCGCAGGGCACGAACAATGGCTGCCGGTGCAGCGGCTACACACCCGCGAGCACCCGCAATCAAAAATGGCCACCGCTGAAAACGGGGGAACAAAAAAAAAGTTAACGTGCCCGGAACAGCCACGAGATAACTTAGTCTCTAAAAAGCAAGGAAGAACCCTCCAATGAAAGCACTGTACCATCTCAAGGCAATCCATTTTTAATCAGACACGCTCAATATTACTAACAAGTATTCTGTTTCTCTTTTACATTAAACACTGAAATGTCGATGCCCTACGCATTTCGCACAGCACAAGGGACATTTCTGCGGAAAATCATCCCTTTAACACGCGGCGATGAGTCAGAACAGTTACTGCTGGCTCACACTAGCGCGCTGCATGCCTGCGAGGCGGTGCGTCGCAAACAGACAAACATTCATCCAATATCAATAAACGCAAGCCACTACTGCACCGGCACAAGCCCAAGCGTACCCCATCTCTGCACATGCACTTTCCAAACGGGGAGGAAATTCACGGCCATCGCTGTGGTCAGAGTGAAGCACTCGGGTAGGGCATTAAACAAGCTATACGCCAGGTTATCGGTTATCGGAAAGACTGCGTGCGCAAACCATGCACATGAAAGTGCTTCACGACACTCTCGCGCAATGCCACCTGTTCTCCAGACTCGGAATAGCGGAAGCAGTGCGCACAGGCGCACCATGGGCATGCAAAAATGAGCCATTCGTTACCGCTGCGTTTTGTGTTGTCTGTAGCGTGTCAAGTACACTGCATTAAACTCCGAGCAACGAGCGTCATCCGGACATCTTTCGCTCAAAACAGCCGTTTCTAGCATATTGGAGGAGTACTATAGGAAGACGTATACCGGATTACCGGACGCCAGTTGTCCACGCGCAGAGGCCCCGCCTGACACCACCCACGTCACTGCGCGTGCGCAGCCGTCCTCGGATAAGCCGGTATACGCCTCTGCTAATGCGTCTCCGGTATGCTAAAAACATCTAATCCCGCACTGACCACGCACGGTGTTGGGTGATACCACGGGGTGGCCAAGTGATATGATCCCACTGAGTCACCTGGCCGCAGCCTCTGCCAAATTCACACCTGTACGTGTGCTAACCCCCGCACGAGGGCCATTATCTCAATTACAAACCTATCAAAAACGCAAAGCTAACAAAGTCAAGTGCGGAGCTTGGTTTCGAGCGTTCGTCGAAAAGCTCTAGACGGCATCCGCGGTCACAATACCGGGCGATTTTTTTTTTTTTGATCGCACAGTTTTCTATTTAAAACAGTGAGATACGGCGGTGCGGTCTGTACAGGTGAATTGTACAGCCATGGACAAACATTTTCGGGATGCGGATTCAAGGGGAAAAAAAAATTATGCGCTGCCGCGGCAGTCAAGCCAGCTGGTATATCTCCAGAGGATAGAGCATGCATGGGCTCTAGTGTTTCAATGCTTTTCACTGAACTGGGCTGCACGGCCACGTAGAAATTTTTTCGCGAAACAGCAAACTTTCGTCCACGACTGGTTTGGTTTATGGATTACGGGGGTTTAACGTCCCAAAGCGACTCAGGCTATGAGGGACGCCGTAGTGAAGGGCTCCGGAAATTTCGATTACCTGGGGTTCTTTAACGTGCACTGACATCGCACAGTACACGGGCCTCTAGAATTTCGCCTCCATCGAAATTCGACCGCCGCGGCCGGGATCGAGCCCGCATCTTTCGGGCCAGCAGCCGAGCGCCATAACCACTCAGCCACCGCGGCGGCTTATTTCGTCCACGACTGTACAGCACGGCGGACATTATGTACATGATAGACCTCAATTAAAAAACGATTAGTTAACTGATCATCAATTAAGCAACTTTTTTTAATTGTAAATTTACAATCTGAATTTGTTTTAGGACGCAAGATTATATTGCAATACTGAAGGCCATCAGCATCGAAGGTGAGCTCAGTTTCTAAATTTTTCTGAATCGGAACTGTGGTTCGAAATGCCAAAGATGAAGAATGCGTCCTTGAATGCTTGTTAAGTTGGCTTTCCCGCGTTGCACATTGATGACGTGGCACCGCTGGCGTAGCTAATGCAGCAGTTATACAGACGCAGACGACGTTGACGTGATTTCGGCGACGATACCACGCGCAGCGACGCCAGTTGGTAAATGCGCAATGCGGGAAAGCAAATTCAACGAGCTTTTTAAAAGCACATTCCACCCCCCCCCTCCCCCCCGAAGCTCTAAATAAGTTACAATAAGGAGAACCCTCCTCCGCCCCTTGTTCTGATCTAAGGCCTCTAAGTGAGTAGCAAACCATGCTGCTTGGTTACGTTTGCCAAATGCCGGCCTTGCTGTGCAATCCACATGCACAGACCGCAGCGACGTATCTCTCATGGTTTCTAAAATCAGATGTGTAAATGTAAAAAAAAAAATACACAGAATGTACTGCATTAGAATCAGTCCGAAAGCACGGATTTATGCGAAGTAGAAGACGACGATGAGCGGGCAGTGTCGCGGGACGGAGCGCTCGCGCTAGGCGAACAGACAACGCGACAACGGATTATTTCGCTCGGGATTGGTACCCATCGGATTAGTGCTTTGCTTACGCACTAAGAAAAATTGCCAGGTATATTTCGTGCGCTGAGTGCACGGTCTATATCTCCAGCAGCAAAGGACGGCGCAATCGTTTCGCGAACGTTATGAGCTGGGTTACTGACACCATAGAACTCTCCATCCAGCAGATCAATCACGAAGGGGTGAATACAGTGCGTGTGCCACGAAATGGAAGGGAATTCAGCAATAATTTATGCGACCACCATCTGCCGAGATACCATCTTGCACAAGTATTATTCGGCCGGGCCGACAGCCGCTGCAACGGCAGCCACAGTGACCATGCTTGCGAGGTTTTAAAGTACCGAGGCGACTGTGGTAGAAGCACAGGACACAAAAGCCTGCAGAAAGCAGAGAAATTTCAGGGGCTGCTGACCTCACTTTAAGCGCACAATTTAAGGGTGAGGTGGGGCTTGGCGATCAGACATAAACCTTAGTTTTGAGAATGAAACCAAATGGCTTAATAAATGTGCGCTGACGTTAAGATGAGCACGAAAACCGTATATCGAAAACAAAGACGTTTTAATGCGTTCCGTTGCTCTGTGAACAATGAGACGGGGTTTGTACCAGCTCCGTCCCCCCTTGTCTCGGGGCAGCAGCTTTCACCTCGCCGGTTAGGTAGACGGTAACAGTTCAACTTTTTGAACCGTTTAGTTTCCGCCTTTTCTCGACCGTTACCGCCCTTACCAATCAATAACTTATCTCTGTCTCTCACCTTTACTTTCTACGAACTAACGACATTTTGGCAGTGTTTTATTTTAGCCTTACAGCTTGAAGAGCTTCAGCTCTTGATCCGCGTACATGTGAAGGGTGGGGTGGGGGGGGCGGGGGTGTAACTTCATTGTTTTCTTGTCGCGCACAGTAACGGCAAATATCGCGCCGAGTTGTAAAAGCATTCGTCTCGAGCGTTTCGTACACCAGCGCCAAGTTCCGAAAACTAAACCGCTTCCATGAAGTTGTAAAAAGAAAAAAAACGTGAGGAGAGAGGTGCTCTTAAATTCTTCTCAAAAGGTTTCGTTAATACAGCAGCTCCTTTTTCATCTAATAAACTTTTTGTAAATCTCCCATTTCCCTCTGCAAGTTTACTCTCGCCACCTTATTATTCACTTGAAAACCCATTTACTCGAAAACCCCCACGTTGTCTCCTTCCCCTCTCATAACCCACACAGAGAGAGCAGAGGTGCCTGCAACAGCTTTCTCAGCGCTTCGCTTTTACGCTGACCTTAAATGTTATTCACAGTTCCTTGCACTCTGCTTCCTGCACTGCCGTCACATCACTGGCATAAAACGGCGTTTGCCAACACAAGTCCCGACACCACTGCGACAGTCCTCCTGTCAGCAGCTTTCATCGTACTCATGTGGCCAGAAAATATGGGACTGCTAAACGATCACTTTAACATCCTCCATTTTTCTTGCAGCTCCGAAAGGAAGTGACTGCCAAATAGCGTGTGAACGCAAACGCTACGAAATAATACCCGTACCTCAGCATTACGACAATGTCAGATAATCAACAGCGTCGTTCTCTTGTTTGTGACAGAAACATACAACAGCGCCCCTCGCACTGGAACCAACAGGAAAAAAACGCCGAAAAATTGACTGCGCACGGCAGCGCTTGGACATATTTCAAATGACGGACAGTGAAGATGAGATTACAAAGCCTGACGGCTGAGGCTATTCGAAACTGGCAAGGAAAATGAACACAGACTGAAAGAAACGCAAGACATGGCCAATGTATATGCACCCATCTAGCCGTGCAGAGGCGCCAGTAAAGGTGTGGAAATTGCAGGTATGACATATATTTCGCAAATATTTACTCAAACGTGTCACAATTTTTTCCCCGAAAAAAAAAAACAAAATAAAATCAGTACTGATGTGACGAATTCAGTTTTTGCAAAGGTCTCGCCTGTCAGCCCTCGCAGCAAGCTCTATATACGGTATTGACTTAATTCCGCCAAAAAGGCTCGCCAGCACCACTGGCCCGAAAATACGGCGAGGAAAAGGGGGCCGTGGCTTCACATACGAAGGCACTGCTGCAACAGCGCGCAGCCAAAAATGGTATGCGCATGCCGAATTGAAAACGCGTTAATTTTCATTCAGACAATGAAACGCTGTTCGTCAATGAGGAAAAATGACGCAGGACGACAGCGGGAAGACGCCGCGCACACGTTTTCGTGTTCGGCTGGCGATTGTGATTAGCATAGCCGAAGACAGCTGTGCGCGCTGAATATACGCAGGCTCCGTTTTCCATGCACGTGCTGCAGATATTTTATTCTGGCCTTCCACATACAGCATTCCTATCGCACGCCGCTTTCCAGGTGTTGAATTACATGTACTTTAAGTGCGTGCACACGTCTCAAGAGGCGAGGGCGGAACTGATGTGGTATGTGCGCGCGCGTGCTACGTGTGTGTCCCCGTGAAACTGATGCTGCGCGCGTGAGCGTTTCCCGGTGGCACTGATTGATGATGATGTGCCGAGTTTTATGGCATATAAGCAAATGAAGCTATCACGCGCCAAACACGAGGTTGAAAGTTTGTTCATTATTTTACCCTAATTTTTTTTCCCAATCTATACTCTACCAAGACACTTGCTTCTTTCAAGAAATTAAAAACACAGGACATACAAATCAGACCAGGTTCACCTAAGAGCAATGTTGAGTGGAATGGTATGTGGTCACTGTAAAACACAGCAAAGTGTTTTTTCTTCAGTGTTTCCCTTTTCCTGCACGAAGCTAATACGTAGTTTACCGCTAGCTCATCTCCGCACGACTCACTAGGGGTTTATCTTATTTTGTCAGTATGAAGTTATGCATAAGGTGAGTGTGCCCTATACGAAGACCGCAGAGAATCACTTCCTTGAAACGTTCCTGGTGTGTTCAAGACCTCCACTGACCTAAAACTAGCTTTACCAAGTAGTTTGTTATTTACATCCTTGTCCCGAGCAGACTGCCATTTCTTTCTTAATTTAGAATGCACTAAGTTCATACAATCTTTAAAGGGCATATTTACTTTTCTTATTTGCTTTCAATGAGCTTCAGCACCGCTGAAGTCTGCTCTCTCGTTGCATTTTATCCCGACATGACTCGGGACCCAGCAGAGTTATGTTTTGTCCTTATAAGCTCTGGCTGTTATGTTATATGTGTGATGTCACCTGAGTGATTTTGTTTCCAGAGTGAGGAGCTGTCAGTACGCTCAGGGAGTCGCAGTTTGTAAATAAGACTCCCAGTTAAACTTTCCTCTGCCCTCCTACCGAAGGGAGCGGCGGTTAGCTGTACGAAGAGTACTTCAGGTCTTCGTCCGGCGACACGTTGCCGGTTGGGGCAGCAGTTCCAACTTCTCAAAGCAAAACTTATTTATTAAAGACGGGACCAAAATACAAGGCAGTGATGACAAGGCAGTTTAAAGAAAAGGCAGTTTAAGGAAAGGCTGTTTAAAAAAGGCTGTTAAAAACGGCCGAGCTTGAGACTCGGCGCGCTCGTCCAAAATCGTTGTTTCCCACGGGTTTTAAACCCTTCGATACTTGGGCGGAGCTTTACCAAACCAGCTCTCGCCCAATCTGAACCAATAGCCATGCAATGTACAAGTGGGCGGAGCCCAGTGGACCCCGCTCCTCCTGGAACGTGCAGGGCGCGTGACTCCGCGTACGCAGCTCGCTGCATGCACATTCCATCGATTGCCACACATCGGATTGACAGCTAAGGAATGTCTTCCGCGGGACATGATCGCTCCTGGTAGCAGGTGCGGGGGGGGGGGGAAGGGCATTGTCCCCGTGGGCTGTCGCGAGCCCAGTGGAATGTGCAGCTCTCACCCTAAGCGGGCGTCACGCCTCGACGTACATTCCTCGATTCCCCCTCGGGCATGATCGCTCCTGGTAACAGGTGCGGGGGGGGGGGGGGGGGTCCCATCGGCCCTGTGGGCTTCCACTTAACACCTCCCCACCAAGAATGTTGGGGGGACACTTGCTGTACACACAACATACCGAAGCCCAGAATAGCACAAAGGATGCGGCCTTCAACAAAATATGGAACGCGCTAATGCACAATGGACCCGGTCCTCAACTGGGCGCTGTACCAACAAATAAAAAAAAAACCTTCTGCGTCCTACTAACAATTGGAAGAAGAAAAAACATGCTAGGGAAGATACCTTCAGGCATGCAGACGCAAGCACAATTCTTAGTTACACATTTCAGTTACAGGACGACAAGCACAAATCAGACACTCTGGTAAAATCATAAGAAAAATCATACGTGCAACAACATTGCCATGAATTCGGGTTAAAGAAAACATACCACAGTTTTCATGAAGTTCGATGTACATCACAACATAATCCCGACGAGGGCAAGACACATAATAACACGGTGCTCTTCGTCACACACGGATGAACTGTCACAACGAGAACAGTTCACACAGGACACAATTTGCACACTGGCATGAGCGAATTCTTCGCGTTCCCCCACTCTCACTCACTGCCTCATCGTGTGCTCGAGCCACAAGGAATTTTTATGTCTATCGCAACCTGGCAGTGGCAGAGTGGGTTAAGGCTATGTGTTCATTATGCATTTGTCGCTATCCACCAGGATCGAACCCGTTGCCCGGTGGCATCAAAGTGAACAATACGTTCTGCAGCGTGCAGCATTCTCGCATTCGTCCTGCTCTCCGGTTGTGTCTCTCGTCTTCCTCGAAGGAGACGCCGACCGTCTGCGCATATGGGGTGCAAGCCTCCGCGAAAGGCTTTAACTGCTCGTGTCTAGAGAGCCTCTTAGAACGTGGCATGGCCAGCTCAATGAATTCGTCATCAGAGACCTCTATGTTTGCGATTCGCATGTCGCCCAGACCTGCAAGGAGATCGCAGCATAGGTCACGCTTCGCTTCTATCAGCGGTAGTGTAACTTCACTCCTTCCAGAACATGGGGTGAATCCCCCGTCGTCACTGCTCTGATTCCCCTCATCTAGAGCCAAGCTTATTGCGGCTTTGAACGAGTCTGAGTTTTCCGGCTCCGAACAACCTCGCCTACCCATCTGTGGTGCTGGCTTCTTCGACGCCGCTGTGAGTGCGGCGCATGCTGGTTGAACGCACATGCCGCTTTCACATTTCTCTGCCTGGCATGCTGGCGCTTCAGTGAACAACAACAGGTCATTCGGGGCAATCGGGCCGACCGAGCAGTTCATGTCGTTGCGCTCATCAGTGCCATTAGCACCGCCAATAACTTGCTCGGCTGCCTCGCAACACTCGACCTGCAGGGTCTGATCACTGTTCGAATTTTGAACAGACATGTCCGTGGAACTCGCCTCCACCTTGGGAATAAAGGACTGCTGGTCTGTGTCAACATTCTTGGTCGACTCGACAACTCGCGGCTCCTCAGCGCTAACGACAGCTGCATCGTTTGCAAGAACCTGGGATTCCTGCTGTCTGTTTTCAATAGGAGCCGACTGAATTCCTCCGCAGTGATCCTCGTTATTTCCCACCTCGACCAGCGTTTCAACAGCGTCATTCGCGCTAATCGAGTATGGCTTTGCCCGTGCAGTCTTCGGCAGTACACGCGCCGCTCTCCGTGAGCGTTCCTCCTCCTCAATTCTCTCCCTCTCCTGCCGGAGCTTCTCTTCGGCTACCGCCAACTGGCGCTTGAGTTCTCGAATAATAGCGTCGCCTCGCTCCTTTTCTCTGGCTCGCTCAGCCTCAGACATTTCTGCGCGCTGAGCGCCATACTCGTACTCATATTCAAACCCATAGCCACAGCCACTTCGCCAACTAAATGTAGCCATTGTGCCTTGCGTAATCTAACCTTACGGCTCAAGCACTCCCGAGGCAAGTAAAGTGAGAATGGGGAAACTCACTCCGTTGTCGGGCTGTCAGTCATGGCACTTGCTTCGTGGCAGCAGCAGGTCACGTCCTGAGGCGCAGAAGGGTGGCCGGAATCTGTAGCTCGCAGCAGGCCCTTCACGTCCTCCCGGCCTTCAAAGTCCCCAGCCGCCGGTGCCGCAGAAGTCGCCTGCCGCAGGCGCTCCGTCGGTCCGCTTCCTCGCTGTCAGCGCTGACGTGGAGCCTTGACTCCGAGGCCTCGCGCAAGGGTATCGCCTCACTTGGACCTTGGTCCCCGGGGCTTATCACCAAGATTTTGTGCCCGTCAACCTTCAGGAAAGTACTGCCTCCAACCGCTCTGCAGGAAGCCGCTCAGACGATCCTGGTCACGGCACCACTTTCCTCTGCCCTCCTACCGATGGGAACGGCGGTTAGCAGTACGAAGAGTAATTCAGGTCTTCGTCCGGCGACACGTTGCCGGTTGGGGCAGCAGTTCCAACTTCTCAAAGCAAAACTTATTTATTAAAGACGGGACCAAAATACAAGGCAGTGATGACAAGGCAGTTTAAAGAAAAGGCAGTTTAAGGAAAGGCTGTTTAAAAAAGGCTGTTAAAAACGGCCGAGCTTGAGACTCGGCGCGCTCGTCCAAAATCGTTGTTTCCCACGGGTTTTAAACCCTTCGATACTTGGGCGGAGCTTTACCAAACCAGCTCTCGCCCAATCTGAACCAATAGCCATGCAATGTACAAGTGGGCGGAGCCCAGTGGACCCCGCTCCTCCTGGAACGTGCAGGGCGCGTGACTCCGCGTACGCAGCTCGCTGCATGCACATTCCATCGATTGCCACACATCGGATTGACAGCTAAGGAATGTCTTCCGCGGGACATGATCGCTCCTGGTAGCAGGTGCGGGGGGGGGGGGAAGGGCATTGTCCCCGTGGGCTGTCGCGAGCCCAGTGGAATGTGCAGCTCTCACCCTAAGCGGGCGTCACGCCTCGACGTACATTCCTCGATTCCCCCTCGGGCATGATCGCTCCTGGTAACAGGTGCGGGGGGGGGGGGGGGGGGGGGGGGTCCCATCGGCCCTGTGGGCTTCCACTTAACACTCCCTTTGCGAGGTTCCCGTTTACGATTTTTTGTAAGGCCACACAGACGACGTAACATTCGGCATTCGGAAGATGGATGAGCGCTAAGGGAGCATTACTGTTTCCTCCCAGTTACCCCGTACCACTGCGCTTCCAACCTAAAGATAGGTTTCTGATCAGTCAGCATAACACTACGTTTTGTTGTGTTGTGTTGGGTTTAATGGCGCGTAGGCAGCTAAGCTCATCATGCGCCAAGCACAAGGTGTAGGAAAAGTTTTCTACGGAATTTTATAAAAATGTAGAAAGTGATCGGTGATGCAGAGGGCCTAAAAAGTTTGTGCTACATAGTAATAACAAAGGAACATAAATTTAGAAATGGCTAATGGCAAAAGCTTCAGAGAAGGTCAGGTAGCTTCAGCGGCTATCTTTGGCTGCGCAAGGATCTTGATCGAGGCTCCCAACCAATCAAATAAAAACCTCAGCATTGTTCTCAGGAATGAGAAAGTGGCTGAGGTGTACCACAAAAAAAAGGAACCAGTAGATCAGAATTTAGTTTTTCAAGAACGCCTGCTTCTTTTAAAAAGCTAAAACCAGAAGATGCGTTAACAACTGCATTATCACCTATGAGCAGTGTTGGATGAAAAGGAATGCATTCATTAAAAAAATGAGTAAAGTACTTTTTTCTTAGTTTTTCCAGTTTCGCGAAACAGAATAAAATGTGACTAATTGTAAGTTCATCTCCACACTCTTCACAAACAGGTTTGTCTTGTTAGCAGGAAGTTGTGTGTAAGGTGTGTGTGGCCTATTCGGAGACGGCAGATGACTTCTTTGAAACGTTCCTGGTGCACACACGACTTCCATTCACCTAAAACCAGTGAATGGAAAAACAGTTTATTTGTTTTCTGTAAAGGATTGTGCACAATGGCCGCTCGCGCGCTCTTATTTTCGAACAGAGCCTGGACATTAGCGAACGGGCGGCGCGAACTTGATTATTTTTTTTGTATTTTGCATGCAGTGTGTACAAATCTCTCCGCTGTCCTTTCTTGCTATCACTCCCCTCTATACTTCTCCTCGCTATCCTCTCCCTTTCACCTCCGCCAGGTGCAGCTCAGGTGCTTAAGATATTAACAGCAATTGCCGCGGCCGGCAACATTCTTTTTAAAAAATAAACTACTACTGCTTTACCAAGTGCAGTTTATTATTAAATTCGTTGTTCCAAGCCGACTGCCAATTTTTTTCCCTTAACTTCCGTTGTACTAAGTTTATGCAATCGTTAAAGGTATAAAAGTACGTAAAGGCACCGTATTTTTCCTCGAGTGCAAGGAATTCTTTATGATATGATATTGTGAAGTTTGTTTTTTGCGGAACTGTGCAAGAGTGAAATCGCAGATTGCAGGAAAATTATACCATGCAGGTCGTGTATCTCGTCTTTGCGCAATGCCAGGCAATGTGCCCCGTACGCAGAAATTCTGGAACATTTTCAAATCGCAAGACCAGTGGCAAGGTAACTTTAGGTTTGTTGTTGAATATTACTTTAGAAGGATATACTTCGTTACAACTGGATAGCAGAAGTGTTTTGGTAGAGACCTTACTTTATGGATACATTTTCAAGACAGAGCGGTTCTTCTAATTTTAAGCGGGGATTCATTTGTTCCTACATAGAGGCTGACTATGGGAGGCGTCCTGTACGCGCCGCACGAGAGGCGCAAGGGTGAGTTATATACTGGATCCAATTTTTTTAGTTACGACGGTCTTGATGAAGCGTACACAATGCACCCATAACCTAAGCAGGAGCATAGCAAAGAGCGATAAATCTGAAGAAGGCATGTTGTATCAGACCCCTAATGTTTCCTTGAGTGCTCTTTGGGTATGTTCAGAGGTTGGGAGGCTTTTTTAGCGTGCTTCCCTTACAAAAATGGTCTATATAATGTCTATAGACTTCTTAAAGACTATTGCCTTCCTATACACATTTCTTTTTGCCTATTCATAGTCTATAGACTGTCTACAGACAAAAGTCTACTAAAAGTGTATGGTCATAAATCTACACATTGTCTATAAACTGTGCAAAGGATTTATAATTCCTATAGACTTCTCTAGGATTTGTCTATAGAGAGTCTATAGACAAGAATCTCTAGACACTCTATAGACTATCTAAGGATTTTTGTAAGGGTTATGTGCGGTAAATTGCGGGTCTTCCTATGCCTAAGGGCCTTCCTATGCCTATGCTATGTTATGCCTAAAAAGTTATGTTCTTGTTTCACTTGTAGTATGGTTTCATTTAGGTGCAGGGAGGTGTCGATCTACAGGCCTTTTGACAGAGAAAAAAAAACAGCTAGTATTTTGAGGAAAAACTGAAATCCATTTCCGTCTGCACAAATCGCTAGTTCCTTTATCGTGACTTGTATCTGTATCTCACATGCTGATAGGCTGGAGGATGTGCATGCAACTTTAAGCTCATCGACATATACAGAATAAATCACGGACATTGCATTATTTTAGTTACAGAAATCATCTTTACGACAAAGAATCCAGTGCTTAAAATACAGCCCTGAGGTACCACATTTTCCTCAGCGAAGTTCCTCGAAAAAAATTGAACCCAGGGGTACATGAAATTAACGGTGGGACAAGAAATATTTTAAGCAGTTATGCATACCGCGAATACTTAGGTCTGTTAAGTCGCGGATAATCCCAAACATCCATATGGTATCGTAAGCCTTCTTCATATAAAAGAAAACTGCCAGACAGTGTTTGTGTATGAACCCTTCTCGGACTTTTTCAAGGCGGGCAAGATGGTCTGTTGCTGAACATGCTTCTTTAATATGAGATTGGTGGATGCCAATAAATTCACGGGATTCGATCATAAACATTAACCTAATATTCAAAAGGCTTTCGAAAGATTTGGCGAGACAAGCCGTGAACTCTATGGGCCTATAATTAGAAGGGGAGGTTAGCGGCCTTCCGGGTTTTAGGAATGGCGCAATAACCAATTTTTTCAAAGACTTCGGTTTTTTTTCCCCGATTTTCATATTTGGTTAAATAATTGCAAAAGTGCCTAACCGGCACCTTCGGAGAAGTGGACCAGCATTTCTCAATGTATTTCATCAGGGTCGGGTGCTGTCAGCATACCGACCGACAGTATTTTATGGATTTCTTGAAATGTAAATTATTATAAAGCTCGTTTGAACTGCCGCTTATCTTAAGCGTTTTTCAGCTGTGTTTTTGTACTGCAAAAATGACTGTGTAGTGCATGGAACTACAGACTCCAGAGAAACGCTCCCCTAATATGCCTGCCTGTTCGTCAATACTTTTTCGAGTACCAGGGACTGTGAGGAGAGGAATTGTGAAAGGGAAGAAGCTACTATCTGGTTTACGAATTTACTCCGTGCACATTTCCTTCAATGTGATTGAGCTATTATATAATGTTATATATAGGATATAAAGTTTTGTCATGAATCGCTCTGACGGATGTGCCTCGCTTTAGGCTGTCGCCGTTTTTGTAATTTTTGAGGTTTTCAAGTGTTGGGTATCTACGGCAAATTCCCCGTGCTTTATTTTGTTCCATTTTTGCTTCTTTAAATTCTTGTGAATACAAAGCCTTATAATTTTGTCGCACCCCTCCCGAACCGTAAAGAATAGTTAGACGCGCAGCAGTAATACAGGTTGTGAACATTTCATCAAGTCCGTCGGCACCGATATCATATGAAAATATTTCCTCCACACTTCTTTTTTTCACTAAACAGTTCCCAGTCAGCCAAGTGTAACTTCCAACGGCGAAGTTTGTTCGGGGTGACTGACAGTGAGGATGATAGGCCGCTAATGACAGGCAAATGATCACTTCGGTATGATCCATCCAGAACAACACGCACGCAGTGTCTCGGGAGTAAGCCAATGCACGCTTGACTTTTTTTTTTTTCAGAAGAAAAGAAGGAACTGCAACACCCACGAACCCTAAAACATATAAACGATCATACGCCCAGCCTTAACACAACATAATTTGGAATCCATAACTACAATACCAAACTACTCAAGAGACTTGAGCACGCGTTTTTAATGCCCTACCGGAAAAAAAACACTGCGCGACCCTTTTACTAGCAAACGCAGATCCACAACTTCACAGAATCAGCTGATTAAAATTTTGCAACAATTCGCAAACAAAATTACCTTTCAGAAATCACCCCTATGCTTTTGCACCTATAACTCCCCAGTCAGTGCTCTTAAACATTCATTTTTTGTGAAAACAAATACTGGGGAGAATAGCCTCAAAACGGGTGTTCCCCATGCTGCTAACTCAATGGCATCTCTTGAACGAAATGCATTTTTAATTTCTTCCAGAAACGTGGAATATTCTTCACCTAACATTATTGATTCTGGTGCGTTTGTGAGCCCCGCTTTGTTCTGCCAACTTCGTAACAGTACGGGCGGGCTCACTGAAAATAAATCGCCAAGATATAATTAAAAGCGCCAGTTCTGGGTCGCCACCTGTAAAGTGCAAGCACTGCTGCATTCTTGTGACAAGCGAGACGAATCCTATGTCCAGCTCAGCTGTTCACTGTTCGCTCCCGACCACGTGAAAATGCAGCCTGGCCCTAAGTCGTAGCCTGTCGCACTCAGGTGACAGATGCATAACGGGCGTTCGAACTCGGAGCTGCCTCGACTCCAACAAAGCTCTCGGAGACAGCCGTCGGACGGAAATGAGCGCCGAGACACAGCGCCAACTTGCAGACGCCGCTTGGCGACAACCCGCGGTCCAATCGCGCGCCGATTACACGGGCGCTCAAGCAAGAAGGACGGCGCCCAAAGCGCGCGCGGTCAGTGGAACGGCGGCTCGCATTAGCGGCGCGTATGCGGAGCACCTGCCGCACCGCTCACCTTTTCGACTCGGGGCGGCCGCGCGATGCCATCAGCCGCGCCCGAGAAGCCGCACGAGCGACAGAGCTCCCCGCCGCGAGCTACTCGGAATCTGCAAGTCGTGAATCGTCCCACTAGACTTGCAAATACACAGCGTGGCATTTGCAAGTCCTGCGAGCCGGCCGCACGGCGCTTCCAGGGGCCGAACAAACACACGCCGCCCCTGCCGCGGAACAAAAGAACCGGGAGAGCGCGGCCGCGCACATCTCGAGGTCGCGCAAATAAGCCGGCCGGCTCCGTTTTCACGATCTCATTTTAAACAGAGCCGCACCACTTGGATGCCGCGTCGGCGCACAGCGCGAGCTACACCAATGCACCTCACCACGCAGTTGTCCTCAGCGGAGTACGCCACAGTGGAAGCGGCGCAGCGTTAAGTGCAGCCAGCTGATTTACTCAATTTCGTGGCGGGTAAAGAGCCAGTTCGTTCCTCTCGATTCTCTTCGCCCATTTCGACGCCGGGCAGACCGCCGCTCCAGCGTGATGCTCCCTTTTTTCAAATGCTATTTAGCCCCCGCGCGCAAACAAGGCGTAAGGACCTTCCTGCAGCGCTACGTTCATTTACTGCTGGGCAGTGAGGTAAAAACTGCCCTTGCACGCCCCACACTTCTGCATGCCTCACTAAACACGAACTTTACACGGAGAAGTAGAAATAAATCACTTTGAAGTATGATACGCAATGCGCATGCGCATGGAATCAGCCTCCGCAAAAATGGTAGCAAGGTTCCCTCAGTTCCTCTCCACTACGTCCTTTCCACTAGAGCCCTTCGGCATCGCTCTGCGAAAAGAGGGCGTGGGGGGGGGGGGGGGGTGAAAAATTGCGCTGTAGGCCTCGTCAATTTTCCCCATAGGCCGGAAACAACGAACGCCTTTCCTGTGCTCATTGAAACTATTCTCAAGTATGAAGCGTTGTACTCGAAATGTCTGAGTGTCTTGCGGCGCTGCGAGACCAAACCGCTGGATGACGATCCCAAATCGTTATGGGAACTCATGTCTTCGGCGTTCAGCTCGAGAACTTGAACCTCTTTCGCTTGGATGCAGCAGATATGAGACACATCCATTTCATCTACCGTTCATTCGGTCATTCAGACTCAATGTATTTTATTCAGACAACGAAGTTAGAGTTGCCTAGGGGAAACTGTGCCTAGATCTCTCCATCACTGGTGTGCTCCCACTTTCATTACTTCACGTTTCCATTGCGTGTATACCATGGTTTGCAAAGCGCTTTCGTAATCTAATTCTTTTTCCGCTTCTGCATGGGGGTTAAGTCAAGCGTGCGCTGTGCGTGACGTAACGACCCTGACCGCCTCCTACTTGGGATATGGGACAAGGAACAGGTCTAACTGCAGCCTGTTCTACATGCGCAGGCTTCTGTAATCTTTCCACGCGTAATCCGACACAAACCGCTTTTCCTTCAGCACCTTGCTGCAGGCAACCCTTTTTAATTGTTGTTGCTCTTGTTCCTTTCGATTATCTTATCAATAATGGAATCAGGACTGCCGAGCCTGATCTTTCAGTCTGTTCACCTAGAAGAGAGGCTGCTTCGTGCTCCCATGAGTGCTTCTTCGTGACAAGAGTGAAGGCGCACACGCTTCGCAATTCGGATAGGGCTTTCATCGCGTGTATTATTGATTAATCGAAGCTAAGCGTTGAGAGTTTTCAACTCCCTAAAGAGAAACTCAGCCGACAGTAAGCTTTGCCAGCGAGGCTTTTCTTGCATAAACTTGGGTTCGCTTATCTGCCGAATTTTTTGGTGGCGGAAGCTTCTGGTTTAAACTCAACGCCGGATGGAAGAAAGGAAGGAAGGCCCCAGACGTAACTGGCACATACCCACTAGGGGGAGTGGCCAAGACACAGGCGGTTAATTGCTGGATACAGGAAAGTTTTGACGGGAAAAGGAGTGGTAATAGTATGTAGTCTGATAGATTGGAAGACGGAAGGACAGGGGTCCTGTTAACTTGGAGATCGAGGACGGGACAATTGCTTAACGTGCATAATAGTATACAATGTCTGTAATGTTTCAATGTCGTACTGACTGAGAGCGGGAAAAATAGAATGGGAGTCGCTGCGTTTCTTGAAGAAAAATTTGCACAGCAGAGCGCACACTCCTGTCGATTCGTCCAAGCAAAGAAGTGTCAATGGAAAGAACAACCGCGGAGGACACAGGCAAGCCCAGTTGACGAAATGGAATTGAAAACTGTCAACGATTTTCGTCCTATCAATACGCAACTTCAGTGGCGTTAAAGAAAGCAGCAAATTCTTAGCACGCGTCGTCAGAAGAGCTACCTCCACACACCATCACATACAATACAATACAATACAATACAATACTATACAATACAATATTTATTCCGTGGACAGTGAAGTATGGGCGGTTTTGGGGAAAACAGCTGCAGAGAGCAGCTGGACTTGTCCTAAAACCCGTTCATGGCAGCAGCAGGGAGGAATAACAGACCTTACGGACAACCAAAGCAAAAGCAAACACATGCTTTACTTGATTCACATGATTTTACTTGATTTTTCTAAAGCTTTTGATTGCGTGAGTCACGCCAAGCTCATTGCAAAACTGGAACAAGCTATTGGGAAGGGAGAGGTTTCCGCTTGGGTAACAGATTTTTTAACAGACCGCTCTCAGTATGTTTTGTTCGATCATACGTCATCTGATATCGTACCTGTCGTATCTGGAGTACCACAAGGCTCAGTTCTTGGGCCACAGATATTTCTTATTTTTATTAACGATATAACGAATAATATAGGGTGCAAAATTAAACTCTTTGCTGATGATTGTGTGATATATAAAGAAGTTAACAGCCATGGCGACCATCTTGATCTTTCTGGTTCCCTTAACACGCTAGCCGAATGGTGCTCCAAGTGGCAAATGTCTTAACGTAACTAAATCAGTGTCAGTGAGGATAAGAAGAAAAAAACCAGCCATCTCACTTCACCTATACCGTTAATAACATGCCTCTTTCGAAGGTCGATAAACATAAATACTTAGGCATAACATTTACATTAAATCAAACCTCAAATTGGAAACAGACATAACTAATACTTACAACTACTGCACTGCGAAAGCTATGTTATCTAAAAAGACACGTAACGCTCGCTCCAATGAATATTAAGCTTCTGGCGTACAAAACATTTATGAGACCTATTTTAGAATACGCTAACACAGTTTGGTTTCCTTACACAGCAACTAACATAGCTAAACTTGAAGGCGTACAAAGAAAAGCCGCAAGGTTAATTCACAGCAAATACCGTCCTACTGACTCACCCTCACGCCTCTTAGCCTGTTCAGGCCTTATCACATTATCGACGAGAGCAAAACAAGCTCGACTTAAATTCCTTTTTCAAATTCTGCATAGTTAAGGTTCGTTTATTCTTCGAGCTCCACAATCGGTGCCCCACCGTCTGAGACGGTATAACAGACGAGATCCGGCAACACTAGACTGAAGGAAGGAAGGAAACAAACTTTATACAGGAATTCACATATTTACAACAGAATAAACAGCAAGCATGATTACATGAACTGACTAAGGTAAGATCGTCCCTCCTCGGCATCGCCGAAGATGCAGGGGGTCTAACTCTAGCTCAGAACCCTTTTTCCAGGCTCCGGGGCCCGTTGCATCATCCCTTGCATCACCCAATCACAACAAATTAACACATGATTGGTTTACAAACTGCATGGCACGCCTTCCAAGTTTCGGCAAGGTTCTAAACCCTCTCCCTAAAATACAGAGCGCGAAGAGGACATCAAAATTGCTACAAGAAAATCGAATTCCGGGAATGGGCCCTCGAAATGATTGGCCCACCAGGTTTATGTGCCACGCCCCATACATCCACAGTATTACTTCAGCTCTCTCCTTTAGAAGAAGAAAAGAAAAAAACAAACACACAGCCGTACCCGCACGTGCAATCGGTTTCGTCGAAGCTCGTCAACCCTGGCGCCGTCCCGCAATTACAGCTGTCATCGGACTCCGGCGGGCTGCTTCCGCTGTATGCGACTGTCCGCTCGGTCCCGACTTTCCCAGGGGGGTTAGCGTTCTCGGGAGCATACGCGGCATAGCTTCAACACCGATACACGCTCGTTTGGGTTGTTTCAAATCTGGCCGCCGCTGCCCATCCGTCATTCCCGTTCTTCCCCTCGTTGACACTTTCAAAGATCTTCCCACGAGATGCCCTTCGCAAGGTCGCGTCGCCTCCGGTGTCTGCCAAGACGAGGGGGCCTCCAGCGTGAAACAGTGCGAGGACAAAAGCGCGCGGCCGTCGCTGTCAGGGGTGCCTGACCCCAAGACGGGCGCTCCTTTTCAGCGCGCCCCGCCGCCGCCCGTCACCGAAGAAGTTGGGGGGGGGGGGGGGGGGGGGGGGGGGCCTGCCGCGGGGAGGCGCCGAGACCGGGCAACTGGCTCTAATGACCCCGCGGATCATCATCATCATCATCATCATCATCAGCCTTACTACACCCACTGCAGGGCAAAGGCCTCTCCCATGTCCCTCCAATTAACCCTATCCTTTGCCAGCTGCATCCACCCTTTGCCTGCAAACTTCTTAATCTCATCCGCCCACCTAACCTTCTGCCGCCCCCTGCTACGCTTACTTTCTCTTGGAACCCACTCCGTTACCCTTAAAGACCAGCGGTTATCTTGCCTTCGCATTACATGTCCTGCCCAAGCCCATTTCTTTCTCTTGATTTCGACTAGGATGTCATTAACCCGTGTTTGTTCCCTCACCCACTCTGCCCGCTTCCGATCTCTTAACGTTACACCTATCATTTTTCTTTCCATGGCTCGCTGCGTTGTCCTTAACTTAAGCTGAACTCTTTTCGTTAGCCTCCACGTTTCTGCCCCGTAGGTGAGTACCGGTAAGATTATGCTGTTGTACACTTTCCTCTTGAGGGAAATTGGTAAACTGCCACTCATGATCTGCGAGAATTTGCCATATGCGCTCCACCCCATTCTTATCCTTCTAGTTATCTCCCTCTCATGATCCGGATCAGCTGTCACTACCTGCCCTAAGTAGACGTATTCCGTCACAGCTTCTAGGCTCTCGCTGCCAATTGTGAACTGTTGTTCCCTTGCTAGGCTGTTGAACATTACCTTGGTTTTCTGCATGCTAATTTTTAGACCCATCGATCTGCTTTGCCTGTCTAACTCGTTGATCATGATTTTCAGTTCACCTCCTGAGTGACTCAGCAAGGCAATGTCATCAGCAAATCTCAGATCATCAGCAAATCATCCGATCCCTTACATGCATCGTCAGTATAAAATGAATATCACGCAGTGCATTTCATATTCGCAAGCTAGAAAAACACGGCATCAACACGAGCATACGCTAACCGAGTATTCTTTCTCTAACGACACATTCAAGCACTCAATCTTTCCTCGCGTAATCAGAGAATGGAATCGACTTAGCTCATAATTAACAACGACAAATTCATTATCCAGGTTCGTTTCACAGCTAGAGCTTATGACAAAAGATTATTAAGATCTTCTAATGTTTGTTCCCGATTTTCTTTTAAGTTTGTTTATTGTTTACGGGTGTTTAACGTCCCAAAGCAACTCAGGCTATGAGGGACGCCGTAGTGAAAGGCTCCGAGAATTTCGACCACCTGAGGTTCTTTTACGTGCCCTGACATCGCACAATACACGGGCCTCTTTTAAGCAGCACTCTCAATAGGTAAAATTGAAATTTAGTTGCTTCTTTAAAATTTCCCGTTTTTGCTTATGTCTATGACGTGCACCGCTGTTGTTCATTATATTCTACGTCGTTTTCTATTGTATTTTTGTATAACTTTATCGCTCGTATTTTGATTAATTGTGTCGTTTCTCCGTTATTTGTGGCACTCACACTTATACTTGTACGCGAACAAGAAATCATTGTTCATGCCCTTCTGCTAGGCTCTCGACAGAGAGCGGCAGTATTGTAAAATCAATCAATAAATAAAATACACTCGCTAAACACCTTGCTTCTGAGTGTATATATATATATATATATATATATATATATATATATATATATATATATATATATATATATATATATATATATATATTAGCAGACAAGGTAAAGGAAATTAGGGGCTCGCTTGACATACACATGAAAGAGGAAGCCAACAGTCACCGAAACCAAGGTGCATATAGGGGAATGTTTCTATATATTATTTTTAATTTGTAGTGCCGATCAGTGGGAGAGAGATACTTCGATTAATCTGTCGCTTAAACAAAATTACAAAGCAACAGAAAAAACAACCGTGCCGCCGGTGGGATCGAATCGTGGGTTCGGATCCCACCGGCGGCATGGTTGTTTTTTCTGCTGCTCTATAAGTAGTTTTGTTTAAACCAATTGATTGGCACTGCAAATTTAAAAAAAAAGAAATACATACATTCCCCTGTGCACCTTAGTTTCGGTGACTGTTGGCTTCCTTAATATGTTTGTCAAACGTGCCCCTCATTTCATTTGCCTTACCTGCTAATAGCTTAACGGGGGTCTCGGTTCTGGCAGTCTTGATGCCATAGGTAGCATAAGAGGGCTCTCGCACAGTTTCCGCCCTGGCCGTTAGATGACGTTCTACGTCACACTTGCGGTATTACAGGACGTGCTACGTCCACCGCTTTGGACGAGGGTGGCGCTGGTGAACACTCTCAAGGTTCACTTACACGCAAAACATAAATACCCACGAAAGCAGCAGATTGGACAGCCGTCGCCATAGCTCAGTTGGTAAGAGCACCGGACGCGATATTCGGAGGTCGTGGGTTCGGATCCCACCGGCAACATGGTTGTTTTTTCTGCTGGTTTATAAGTAATTTTCTTTAAAAAAAGATAAAAAACATTTGAATGGCATTAGAAATTAAAAAAAATAAAAAAAAGAAAACATTCCCCTATGCACCTTAGTTTCGGTGACTGTTGGCTTCCTTAATATGTTTGTCAAACGTGCCCCTCATTTCATTTGCCTTGCCTGCTAATAGCTTAACGGGGGTCTCGGTTCTGGCAGTCTTGATGCCATAGGTAGCATAAGAGGGCTCTCGCACAGTTTCCGCCCTGGCCGTTAGATGACGCTCTACGTGACACTCGCGGTAATACAGGACGTGCTACGTCCGCCGCTATGGTCGAGGGTGGCGCTGGTGAACACTCTCAAGGTTAGCTTACACGCAATAAACATAAATGCCTAGGAGAAAAGCAGATTGGACAGCCGTCGCCGTAGCTCAGTTGGTAAGAGCACCGGACGCGATATTCGGAGGTCGTGGGTTCGGATCCCACCGGCGGCATGGTTGTTTTTTCTGCTGCTCTATAAGTAGTTTTCTTTAAACCAATTGATTCGCACTATAAATTTTAAAAAAATACATACATTCCTCTGTGCACCTTGGTTTCGGTGACTTGGCTTCCTTTATATATTTTTTTTTCACTGGTGGCGCCGTATCACTTCGATTACCTGAACCACTTCTTTCTTCGAAAATTTAAAATTTCTGGCAGTGCTACGTTGTGTGTTTTTGCGCTGCTAGAGCTCAGGCAGGAGTGGGAAACTTCCATACACACCACTGTCAAGCCAACAAAGACGTTAGCGCCAACTGCGGCGTCGTGTCGCCGCCATGACAACGGTACCTAGCAGAAAAAAAAAACTACATTCCCGAGCGGGGTTTGAACCACCACCGGAGAAATTAGAGCAGCTAAGCATCACGGTGCCTCAGACAGCTCGGCCACCGCCGCTGCCCATCGCGCTACGTGCATGAGCAGGAAATCATTCAGTTTTAAGCCATCCACTCTCTCCCAGGCACCAGGTGCGCTGAAGTAGCTGAAACCGCTACTAACCGGTGTTTCCTACCACTTCATCTAGCTGAAATCTTCTCTGCACGCTTGTAATATAATCCCGAGAAACAGTTGCAATCCTTCCCAATTCGCAATAAAATTCAACAAGGTTGAGGACTGGGCGAGTTGGTAAGTATTCATTTTAAACCAGCCAGAAGACGCGACACAAAGGAAGAAGCAAACAAGACGTAACGTAACAAGACGTAACGTAACAAGACGTAACGTAAAATTACGTAACTCTAGTAGCGAAGCAATAAGTTTTGTTTCGTAACGTCACTCTCCGGAGGAACCCCCACTTTGTGCTGAATCTCGCGTTAATTGTGTTTACTGCGCAACCTGTTTTCGATCTTGTCACAATCCGCAGAGAGGTTGGTTCGACTACTAGCGTTCTGCCATTGTTGTTTTTTTCTCTCTGGGGAGGGGGGGGGGGGGTGTTCGCGCAAACCCTACGCCACTGTGGAGAGCTCCTCCGCGCGAGAGCGGCCACGAGACACAACTACGCCAAAAGCTACGGCGGGAGAAACGGTCAGGCTAACCGGAACGCAGTGCCACGAGAGCGGAGGCGGACCTGCACTCCACCGACGGCTATTGGGGCTGCGAGGAGGGTGCCGGAAATCAAAAAGCTCGGACGGAGCGCGCCCCCGCATCCAGCGGTTCTTCCGTCCACCCGCGCGCAATATCCAGGCGCCGCGAGCAGCTCGCGTAGGGGCCGCACTATCCCCAGCGCTGTGGCAGTTGCGCTCCGAGACCACGTCCGAAACGGCCAAGTCCTCCGCGGACGAGCCACGCTAAGGAACGGAAGGAGCCGGGCGTCTTGGCCGCCGGCGGGGAAACAGAGGGCGCGTTATAAGGCGGAGAGAGAAGCGGAAGATAACTTCCGGGACGAGACTCTACTGTTTCCCGGACGGGAGGACCGCGCGGCCACAAGTACCACCCTGCCCTCACTTGGCCACGGCAGAACCACCTAGGCCAATAAAGGCCGCGCCTTCCAGAATGCCAATCACGGACGCCACGGCACGGCGCCCAGCTGCATACCGTCTCGAGTCGAGTGGGCCCGCTAAAGCTGTGCGTCTCCTCCGGTGGCACGGGCTACGGGCGCGCGCGAAGACGCGACGCAGTTTCCGAATCAGCGGGAAAATGGGCAAGTGCTTCGGGGAAAACGCAAAAAAAAATGTAGAGGAAAAAAAAAAGACTTCCCGAAAACACGCTATTGATTCATTTAGAACAGAAACGACGGCGGTCACGAACGCCCCGAGACCGCAAAGCGCAACCGCCCGAGGCTATAGGTAGAGGCCCGAGGCTATAGGTCCATCACAACGTCAAAGCGAATTCCATACAATTCAGTTCTTCGGTTAAAACGATAATAAGGGAACTTCCCAGTGGCAAACAACGTCGCCTACGGCGTTCTCCTCCTGGGTACATGCGGGCCCGAGCCAAAGGGACACCAGACAGGGAAGGTGGGGGGGGGCGCAGATGCTGCCCTGACAAACGACGACATTGGATAGAAGCGCCTTCCAAGCAGCCTCAAAGTTGCATCTTTACTTTGAATAGCTTCGTTGCACTTGCACGAACAATGTACGCTTCGCGTAGCACCGCCAACAATTTTTTTGTTTTGTTTTTACTGTTGGACACGTTTTCAGAGGAGACACGGCACTTATTAAGGCGACAGCGTTAGAGCGGCCATTGGGAGGAAAAGCCGTGCACGTTGTCGCCCCAATTCAGGATTGGTCGAGAGGGTTGTGACGTCACACGTTGAGCAGGGGAATGAAAATGATTAAAATTCGAGTTAAATTGTGACTAAGAGGTAGTAGTATGACTGATATGGCATTATGACGTAAAAGGATGCAAAGTTATTTCGCCAGAAAGAAAATTGGGGTGATCAGTTGGGGATCGATCACATGACCTCTGGCTTGCGAGTCAGACGTTACCTCTAGGCCATTGAAGGCACGTTCGTTCGACTTGGTTAAAGGGAGAACTTGCGTGTCTTATTTATCACGTGGCCTCATATGGTTTCTGATGTATGCTATTTAGTGTGTGTAATTAAAAGAAATATTAATTAAGCAAGAAAGCAGCAAACAATCATCAACGCTGTCGCGTCATGCCATTAAGGCGGAGCTTGAGTGCCCACTAATTTACTAGACGGCGAAGCCATTTAATTATTCTCAACAATTCTATCTCGCTTAGAAGTTAGTGCATAATGTTCCCTTCGCAGCAAGAATTGATGGCGCCTTACATTTTTCATTAACGTCAGACTGTGAGCGACTGACCGAAAAAATACACCTCAACAGGAAGGATCCAACATCTAGCGCGCATCCGCACGGTTTTACGGCAACAGCAAATAAATTCGCGAACCAGAACAACAATGAAGCGCCCCCACGAAGCCAAAAATACGACTACAGAGACGCAACCTAACTAACCCTTGTTAAAAAGAAAGCCACCGGCAGCTTGCATTCGGAGCATGAAATTACATCGACCAGCAGTAGCTGTGCAGAATTTAAATCTCGTCCCACTGTGCCAAACCACGAGACAAGCACACAAACTTATAAACGCTCAAAGCACTGGCAGCTCGTTCCGCACCCGGCAAATGCAATTACACGGCTCGAATCGCGCACGCAGAGCTT
The DNA here is from genome assembly GCF_052857255.1 of Amblyomma americanum. Taxonomy (NCBI): domain Eukaryota; kingdom Metazoa; phylum Arthropoda; class Arachnida; order Ixodida; family Ixodidae; genus Amblyomma; species Amblyomma americanum. The sequence continues at coordinate 152,092,447 of NC_135497.1, read as the reverse complement.
TCTCCTTCCAATGCCACAGTTCGGCAGATTTACGACGGCGAAATAGCCACCACAAATCTTCCGCGGCCAGCGCTTATCAAACAGCCCGCCAAATACGACGTCGTTTTTAGCTTTGCCACAATGCTCCAAAGCGCTGCGGGCAGCCGCCATCTTGGTCGTCGTTCACTCCCCCAGCGCTCCGCCCCCCGCCCCAGGACGCCCATTCCAAAGTCCGCCTGATGTACACTCAAATCCCAGAAATGAGCGCGGGATCTTTCAGTAGCGACACACCTGCCGCCAACGTTACAGACCCCTGAAAATAACAACCATGCGTCATGGTCCACAGGTGTAAAGTTAAAAGAAACAGATAGAAAGCAGGAACAGAGCTCTTTTTTTTCTTCTTCAGCGCATAAACAGTACGAAGTACCGTCACTCTCAGCATCACCAGGGTCGCGACCATACACTGACTGATGTCTGAAGTCCAGAGAGACTGGTATGACGCACCCCGGCGGCGCTGAAGTTTCGCCCACTTAGCTGCGAATCAAGAGGTTAGGGCTCCCTGCACAGTGAATCCGCGTGTTTCGTGCGAGTGGATCACAGAGCATTTATTCCACTGATATAAAGCACGGACCGCTGAGCAGGCAACGACGGCGTGCTGCCGGCCACGCAGAGCGCAACACTGCATGCGACGCCCCCAAGCGCCAGACGAGAAAGACGAATAGTAACGAAAACGGCGGAGAAGAATGCAGACGGGCCGTTTTAATTTTCATCCCGAAAACAGATTTGAGGAAAATGTCGACGAAATTCCGAGCTACAACATACTGGGACTGCAAATATGAGCATAAAAAAATCAACTTCTATAAAAAAAAAAGGGGGGGGGGGTCTTCGAGGGGAAAGAAGGCCACTCAAGAGGGTACAGACTGACTACGAATTCCACCGCAGTAATCGCACTACGCACAAAAAAGTTAAAACACGTCCAGGGACTTACTGCCCACGAATAGAATGCGCGCGTTTGTTTGTGCAAGACTGAGCGCGACAGCACTTGGTTCTTTTTTCTTTTTCTTTCCCCCCTTCGGCCAGTTTCAACTCAATCGAGCAGACGGCTTTTGCATTACTAAACCGTTACCTCGGCGGTAACGATTAAAAAGAAAGCTAGCACCCCAAAGAAAGCCGTCCCGCTCAAAGGAGTCGCGAAAGGCAAAATACGGAGCGCCACATCGAACAATGCGTGCCGAGCTATACTGACGACTTTATTGGACTCCAGCCGAGAGAAGCGCGTGCGCCACTAACGGCGCCAGGAGTGCTGGCTTTGCATGAAAGGAGGGAAAAGAAGAAAAAAAACACGGCTAGGCCGAAAGAACCGGTTAAACCCTAACATCGCCCGATGAGCGGAATGCAGCGCCGAGACCCAGCACGAGCGCCAGCGACGAACAAGCGCCCGGCGCTTCATAAAGGCAGCGCCGCGCGCGCGACACTTGAGGCGACCCGTTTCCCGGGCACGAGGCCAAGATGATCTCGACGGTTGTTCGGGGAGCGCAAAGAAAGAAAAAAAAGAAGAGGAGGGAGATAAGAAAGGCCGGCAGCAGCTGTTCTAAACGGCCGGAGAGGCCCGGCAAGCGTACGCGCCAGACAATGGGCGCGAGCAGCTGCCGAATGGTGGCCCATATCTCATTTTGGAAACGACGCGCGCGTGCCTGTTTCGCGCGCACGCAGATACTATTCTGGCGGTTCGTGCCCCGGCAATCACTCCCCGAAAGACACAGTGTGAAACCCCCCCAGAGTCGGGGAAAAGTGAGAGCGCACTACGGAACGGGAGAGAGAAAGAAATGGCGCCAAGCGGCCGATTCTGGTGCGGCACCGTCGAGACGCTTATATCGCGCAAAACTTGGCGCGAATACATCGCCACGTCCAATGCCCCGTAGCCCACCTATTCGACAACCGCAAGAACCCGGCACTGCAGCGCGCCGTTCTGTTCTTGCGTGGCTAAGGATCACGCTCGACTTGTTGCAGAAACAGAGCCGGCAGCGAGCATTGTATCGATTAAGCGAGGTCGATGAACAGACTCGACAATTTCTCGCGTCGACGTCCCCCATATCCACTCGCGCTCACATTTGGCGCCAGTGTGCAGAGTTTGTTGTTTTTTCTTCCCCGCGGCGGCCCGGAAAGGCGGCCAGAGAGGAGCGCCCGTTTCTTCTGTCCATGAAGCCATCCGCGGGGACTTTTACGAGCCAGAGCCCGCCGAGCTGACCCAGTATCGCAACTTGGGCCACGCTGCCGCCTCCGCGCGATGGACGCCCGCTTTTCGGGTGGGCGGAGAGCGACGAACGCTCGCCTGGCGGCGGCCACTGTTGCTCGCCCGCGGAGAGTCACGAGCGCTCCACGGCAGCCCCATTTTGACGCCTTCCCCCACCGGAGGCGGTGCACTCAACACGGCCGCTCTCAATTCCGCTCACGCGTCACAAACAAGCCTGCACTCGCAGACGACTCGGAGCGATTCCCGGCACTGTGGCAGACGGAAACAGAAGGGAGGGGCAAACAGCCTGTAAGAGAAATATATGCACACGTAGGTACACACACACACAAGATGCGCTAGCCCACGGCTGGAATTAAGCGCGTCCGTTGGTAATTCGCCTCACGGCGAGCAACAAGCAGGACAGCACTCAACGTGCTTAGGTTAAAAATAAAAAAATGCGTTCCCGTCAAGTATCAAGAAATCCGCGCTGGCAGCTCGAGTTTTACGCGCTCGCCGCTGCTGCTCCGGCTGCTCTGCACATCCGGTGGCAGAAGGACCAATACTTCCTGCCGCACTGCGCCACGACAGACGCCGCAACACCTGCCGCGCAGCCAGCTCACAGTTCACGAGCGACGTTCTGGAAATATTTAAATAGCTATACTATTTATTAGCTAGGGTATATTAACCAAACAAGCTTCATATGTACTGTACGCAACCTTACTCTATTTAGATATGGCTGCCTCCAACCCCAAAAGCCCGCGTGGCGGATTGCAGGGCCACCGTCAGCGAACGGGCACGGTACCATGGAGAACCATTCGCGTAAGCGCGAAAAAAAAAAGAGAAAATTGTACCAACCATTGTCAAGAGATAAAAGTGCCATGGCGCCAAAAGCCCGCTGCCTTTCGTCGATGACACGGACGGACTGCCGCCTCCATTCGGCGCGGAGTCGGATCGACTTTTCTTCCCCTAATCGGATCCTCTTAAAGCGACGAACTGAGTATCGCATGCGCGCCCTCGGAAACAACGTCGTGCAATACCAGTGCGCCCCTACAGCACGCTAACCCTGCGACATCGTAGCCACTGGGCCTAAAGCTGGGTCCAAAAGCACTCCGCAGATAGCGCCACGTCTGCCGAACCGCGGGCAAACTCGATTCGTCTGCTTCGGCCACCGAGCGAGCCTCGCTTCCCGCCGTCAACCTCCGGCCGTCTTCCGGCACGCCAGCGCACCTCTCGCTCCCATTTCGCGTTTCCCCTTGGTCCCCGGTGGCCATCGTTAGTGCCGCTTCGCCGCGCATCGGCACCACGTGAGAAACGCGGTGCGCCACGGCCAACGGTTGGCCGCAGTGCGAGGACGCCTTGAATATTGCAGCAGCTGCTCGGCGCGCCTCCCGACGGCCACCAGCGCAATGCCGCCGTCCTTTAAGAGAGCGTCGTGGAAGGGGAAATGTGGCCCCACACAGAATGCGCCCGAGGAACGCCGCCGCAGGGATCAAAGGTAAAAGCCTAGAAAGGAATCTTACGGACACGCGCGAAAAGAAGAAGAGAGGCGGCGCACAGATGTAAATACAATGACGAGCGTATACCCAGAACAAAAGGTGGAGCAAAGCGCGCAAAGAAAAAAAGACGAGCTCGCAACGGGCGAAATGCGAGAAAGAAAGGGCAGCCCAAATCTGACTCGACGTCGCGCTGAATGAAGACTCGTGAGCGGCATAGCCGCCGAGGCCGCGAACTATAGGAGCGATGGCAGCGGGGCTGAGCTCAGCGCCGAGGCAGGCCAGCACAGGGGAGAAGAAACGCGCTTCGAATCGTGGCAGTTTTTTTCTCCTCGTGGCAGCGCCCCTTTTAATTCACTCTTGCGGCTGCTCATCCTCGCGTCAATTACCCCCGCGCCGGAGAGGGAGCGAGGCGGAAACAAATGGGACGGCGGCTGCTCCCTTTTCGGCCACGGTGTCCCACGACGACAGGGTTTCCCCGACTCGGCAAATGGAGGGCTTCCTAATGAAAGACGACGGCCCGCTGGAGACGCTCCGGCCAGAACGTGACCGCTCAACCGAAGCCCACTGCTCGGGCCCGCAACCGTTCGAGGGGAAGATCCTTAACGACAGCGCGTTTAAAAGAAAAGGCCCAGACTGCAAGCAGAATGCAACGAAAGCCCTCCCAGCCGAGCCCCGACTGCAAGAAGCGAGCGCCGTGTCAGCCTTCCTTTCTCCGGCGCTTCATGGCGAGCGACTCCCTTGCAGGGCCGCCGTCTGTAGGGCCGCGTTCGGAGCGCGCGACGAAATACAGCCTCGCACGTGCGTGTCCGGAACACACATACGCGGCCCGCAACAGCAAGGTTCAACGCGCGGCACCCTCCAGCGCTTGAGCTCTTTCACGCCGCCCCGACGAAGACCGCAAGGGATCCGCGATAACGAGACTGCTTGAGACGACGCCCCGGGAGCGGATGCGCGCCTCACACAGCGGGACGCGCGCGGTCCGGACTCGGAGGCTGCGCGGATGCCACGCCGAGCAACGGAGCCCAGGTAGTTCCATTCGTGGCGGTGTCGCGTCGGCCTCGTTCGCTGCTTCTTACCGCGGCAGTCGGGCGCGACACTCCGACAGGAGGCGAGCGCCCAACGCAATTTGGACAGAGGCACGCACTCGCGAGCCTAGTATCCGCTAGACTACTCCTCCGTAGCAACGTAACGTCGAAAGAAAACCCGAACACACAAGGTGCGCGCCGGCTTTTTTCCGAAGCGATGGCGAAACGAGACAGCCGTTGTTCATACGTCATTCGAGTTCTCGGTATAAGAGAGCTCCGCTTCTCGCAGTCGCACAAGTGAAAGTCGGCGACAGCACGTTTCATACAATTTTCCTCCGCGCTGGAAACGACAGGAGGAAAAGGCGCATTAGCCTCCACAAATTTCACGCAGGCTGCATCGTTGCCAGAATGAACCTGAGGATAAGTATACGCGTTTTATAGAACCTGTAACGGCGCAACTCTTCATTCGGAAGTATAGAGGCGAGCTTCACGGAGCGAGAGCATTCCACGACAGCCTGCTTACCACGCGACAGGGATCGCAAGCTTGTTCACAGAGAAGAGCACAACAGCGCATCATTTGGCGGCCAAAAAAAATGTTTAAAAAAAACGCGCAAAGGGCCACACGCAGGCAAACAGAGAGGAGGGAGCCGGTAACGAGGCCATCGCAGAGGAGAGCTCGCGGGTGCCAGCCGCAATATCAGCAGAGCACTTCCTGATCGCCTTATTCCCCAAAAGCCGTCCGCAGCGCGCACAGAGCAACGGCGGCGCGGGGCAGAAACACAGCGACGCAGGCCCGTCTTTCCCCCGTCCATTTCGGGCCCGGCCGCTCCCGGAGGGCCCCGACGAAATACGGGGCGTGGGGCTGCGCGGGGCCGCACTGTTCGATTTATCCTCCGAAAGCGCGGCTCGTTTCGCCCTCTTCGATAGGTGCACCCCCCCAATCTCCGCGAGGCCGAAACTCGAAATGGCGAAAGGCTCAGCCCGGCGCGAAAAGCAGTCGCGCCCCTCCACCAAGGGCGCCCTCTAGCGCCCTGGGCACACAGTTTGCGTCGCAGCGCACAACCCCGTCTTCTGGCCGGAAAAAAACGTGAAAGGCTCGAATATCTTTACGCGCCAGTGCATCCAGCGCCCGCTTCCCACTGTAGCCCGGAGCACAGGAAAGCAAGCGAGACTCGGGCGACGACAAAGGACCAGATACCGCGACGGCCAGAGGGAACTCTACGAAGCCATGCGCCGGCCCAGACGAAGCTGCTCTTCGTCGCGAAGTAGCGAGCAAAGTGCCTTCGTCGTCCGGGCTGCACCCTGCACTCGGCTCGGAGAGAGCGCACCTTGAAAGGGGCCGATTCTGGAAGCAGATACTCGACGATGCAATATGAAAGAGCGCATTTCCCCAGCCAGCCTGCAGCTCAGTATTCATCCCCTTTACGCGCCTGCGCGTAAGCTAAGCCTGTATAAGAAAACAAAAAGAAGGTGCTTTTGCACTGGTTGCGCTAAATGCCCGACAGAACAGATGACACAAAACTGTACTCACAACGCGGACTAGCTAGGCACACTGACAGAAAAATGGTTTGGGCAAAAACAGAAAAGGAAAAGTCGAAAGGGCGACTACACCCGCGGCAATGATCGGCCCTAGCTGTTTGCGTTTTCTGCTTTTGCATTTGCTTACACTGAGTTGAGGTTGTGGCGTGCTTTGCGAATGCGAAACGTGTCGTTATACGGTCCCACCACCGGCATCCTCGGCTTGGTTGATGTGCCCTTGCCTCTCGCTTACGTTCCGCGCCACGAGCACGCGTTTCCGCGCGCTGTTGCTCGGCTTCATCCGAGGCACCGCAGTTGGCGCGAATCACGCTGACACTCAGAATATCTCCCACGTCAGCGCGCAGGTTTTTATTTATGCACGGCGGCGCACTACGAGTGGCGAAGCGCGCCGCTAATTTTCAAAAATAGGCTTTTTGAAGGCTGAAGGCGGCTTCTGTGGCACATAATACCAGTGTTGGCGGAAATCAGGAAACGGCTTAATAATGTCAACTACTAGGATGATTAATTCCTGATGATTAACTTACTATTACAGCTATGCGCCTCACTGCAATCAGAAATTCGTCGGCGGCCGTTAGTAGCAGCCATATCAGATTTTACAGTTTTGATAACGCGATTACCACCACCCCTGTGGCTCAACAAATTATGGCCATCTCGCGCTAAATGACGCGCGCTTTCGAAAAGCCCGAGCGCAAAGCAACGCCCACCAGCCCAAGCCCATTTCTTCTTGATTTCGGTTAGGATGTCATTAACCCGCATTTGTTCCCTCACCCACTCTGCCCGCTCCCTGTCTCTTAACGTTACACATGCCATTTTTCGGATATTTTTCGAATAATTGGCGCTAAGTCCGAACAAGGCCTACCATATTTTTCTTCCACGACTATTCCAAAAGGGACCATATGTACGTCGCGTGTCATTCTGCCGCGATCAGCATGCGCGGGATGGAGGGTTCGGCGCCGTGGTGCGGCCCCGTTCGCCTGGCGGTGTTCATAATCCTCATACGTGGCCTCAGAGATTGGACGACGCGGCAGGGCCCAGGCAGGTTAAGCAAACCGGTCCTTTATGCCCGACCTCGGAGTCCATGCATCATGCGTAGCTCTCGCCCCCATCTCATGCATTGAGATGTGGGGCTAGTTTGTTACCTTCTGTTATCACCAGCAAAAAATACTTTTCCTATGCGCATAGCATGACAGTGACAAAGTTAATAATGCGCCGACTTCGTGTTGCGACCCCCCAAATAGAGGTCAGTGTTGTGCCCTTTAACAGAGACACTTATAACTGCGAAAGCGGAGCTTCGCTATTAATATCTGACAATTCCTCAATGAATTCGCACAATACTCGCACAAGTAGCTAATATTCGCAAAAATATTTCACTCGTATTCGATTCGGGTTTTTACGTAAACTATTCGTATTCGATTCGGTAGCAATGCTAGAGTAGTATTCGTATCCGATTCGGTTTGGAGAAAGTACTATTCCCACACCCCTATCAAAATTCCCGACGGTCGCACATGCAGGGTGGCCCGAGGAGCGTGAGCAGGGCACACACAAAGCAGGCGCTCCGCCGTGAATTTCGCCCCAATCCCAGCGCAGGGCGTCACCTCTGATGCGATATCGCCGTTCGACGCGGTCCACACGCATCCAATGCGGATGACAGCGAGGACGCGCTCTTAAGAATCTCGTGCGGACGGTCAACGTCCGACGCGAATGCACCTTCCTATAACAACAAGGCGCTGTAAAACTGCCTCAAGAAAGACTCCAGAATGCACTCCTCCTCCCCGTGGGCAAGAGACTCACCAGGAGCACAGACGGCACGCACTTTCTCAAGAAGGCCCGGTCCCCGACACACAACATTCCAACTGATGCATAAAGGCGATCACTTTCGATTACGAAGTACGAAGGCGGCAGCGCCGTTCACACCAGAAGGCCGCTGTACAGCTGCACTGTCCCTCGCACTATCTGGAGCATTCTCTTCGCTCGTGCCTGTACCTGTAGACTGCGTCTCCTTTTACAGCTGCCGCTGAGAAAGGAAACGTGTTACAAGCGTTATGAATCACGGAGCCACGCTTCCAAAAAGCGCGCAGAAAGGTTTTGCTACTGCGCCGTCGCATTTCCTCCACCGCCAAGCCGCCGGTTCCGCGGCGCCCTCAACACCGCACAGGCACAATTCAGGAAGGGGGGGGATCACCGCACTTCCAGCAGCGCACAGCGGTGCGTGCCGACAGCCAGCAGCGGCCACAGGAACGCCAGGAGTCACGCGGCGCGATACGGACGCTAATGGCCGCGACAGGCAGGCAGCGGGCGCAGTGTATACCGATGGCCCGCGCGGGAATGCGGGCGGGCCACTCGTCTCATCCGCGACGGACACGCGGGGAAACAAAGCGTCCCGCAGCGGCACGCGGCTCGTACCTCCACGCAGCCCCCGGCCGAGGCTCGCAGATGGGCGAGACTCCGCTGCGGCGACCGGGAAACGCTATACCCCAGGCATGGAGCCCGAACGCCGCGAGTCCTTGCCCGGCTACGCCTTTAGCCGAGGCTTCCGAACAGCGTCGCCAAGGAAGGAGGAGGCGCAGCCAACCTGGGTGCGCAACTGGCGTTTCATTCACAAGGGTGTGGTTGCGGGCTAGTTGGTATAACATTGCTGAAAAAAGAACAGCGCGAACACAGGACGAAGCGAGGAACGTACGACACAGGCGCTGACTTACAACCGATGTTTACTCGAAAGGTGCACACACATAAATAGTCTCGCGGCAAGCTATTGTTGTTTGCTTGTTGTTTGCTTTCTGTCATGTCACCCTTCCCACGGGCATCGTTTCTTGTTAAAACTTTGGAACTTTTATAGCTTTTAAGATTTTATCGCTTTTATCCGGCCCTTTACACCGCCCCTGACGTTGACTCAGCTGACAGCTTGCCACGAGACTATTTATGTGTGTGCACCTTTCGAATAAACATCAGTTGTAAGTCAGCGCCTGTGTCGTGCGTTCCTCTCTTCGTCCTGTGTTCGCGCTGTTCCCTTTTCAGCAGCGTTTCATTCAGCCGGCCAACTTTTAATACGACGGCATTTGGTGAGCCGCGAAGGCGAATACAATAGTGAACTTTTATTAACTCGCCTTAATATTAATTTCCCATTGATGAAAACTACAAATTAAAAAAAAGGGCAGACCCTGCGCTCCTTGGTTTCGGTGGATGCTGGCTTCAGTCATGTATGTCACGACGAGTATCTCTTTCCATTCCCTTGTCTGCTGAATAGGCAGAAAGGGTTAACCCTCTATAAGACACAAGCTCTACGCACGTATCACATAAATGCAGGTGGCAAAATTACACTCAGAATGACTCCAGGAATTGAATGACGCCGCTTTCAGACTGTTTTAACCTCTGGTTTTGCAGAGAAAAGGGCACACAGCTGTACCAATAACTTCGTAAAAGGGACTCAACATGCGGTGCGTATCCTTACCTCAGTTTTTTGGACGTATCAGACAACTTGTATTAAAACTGAAAATTGCTTCAAGAAGTATTATGAGGCAGTTGATTGATGGAAAAGACTTAGGACCTCAACAATTTAGAAAAAAAACAATTTCCCCCCGTCAAGATAGGTCTCATGGAACAGTACACCCGCGGCTGTAAAAACACACAGAACAAGATGTAGGCCCATTAGCGAAATATAAAAGCAAACTGAATGTCTTGTATGAAAGTTCTGTAGAATTCCGTATGCAAAAAATTGGGGGACGCTTAATGGAATACCGTTTTCGCATCGCCTACTCAGTTACCAAATTACTAATTAGCACACAAATAAATACTCATGTACGCATGAGTACACGTCTCTAACACACTTCACTAAGTCAAAAACCACAATGCATTCACTAGGTCCACCTTTACCCAGCTTGAAGCAACAAGCCTTTCCACATTAGAGTACTTCCCGGTCGATTTCAGCAATGGAACTTCGGGACTGCATAAAAGCGAGTCATACAGAAACTATTTCCAAAAATTCAATTTTTCTGGACATTTTTTTAACTAAACTTTTCTCACGAAGTATATATGTATATATAAACACCCAAAATTGGGGATTCATTACTCATTAGCATCCACCCAAGCGCAGCCATACGGCTGCAAAGTCAAGCTGCAAAGCTTTTTCAGTATGGAGTGAATAGAGCAACCCGTAATTTAAATACACTTCACACTGGGGGCTCCCCCTAAGCACTGGTCTAACACTGTTCTAACTTCGATTTGTTGATCTATTCGGCCTCGCCCTGCCACCTGGTAGCCGTCCTGAGTAGCATATTTGACACAGCGATTGCCCGGACAGGCGGAGGTCCCAAGTTCGATACCCGGAGAAGGACGAACTCCCTTTCAGCTGCAAACTTTGAGAAAATTGCATAGCTTCCCTTTGTAATTGTATGGCTGCGACCATGTGGATGCCAATGAATGAGTAATTACCTCCTAATTAAAATCTACTCAACCTTGGGGATTTCCACTAAACATTGGCCAGAACGAACAAAATATTACGTTCCAATTTCTAGCAGGGCAGAGAACATGCACAATTCTTTCTATTACCGAAACTACATTACGGACGCCATTACCACTCAGCGGAAGCGACACATATGCAACGGCAGAGAAAAAAAAATCGTTTTTGACACCGCGTCATCACCCCGGCGGAGACATGAGCAGTACGTGCATGCCCGCGCCGCGGAGTCGGACAGTGTCGACAGCGCATGCAGTACCCGACTACAACACGCCGGAATTCTTAGCACATCGCTGAAAAAGGAAGCCACTTGCTAATAATGGAGCTCATTCTCGGGCTCGACAAAACGATGCGCACACCGCTATAGTTGAAGCCCTGCAACACATTTTGAGACACACTAATGAATGTAACAAATGGCCCCCAAATCAATAAACATAACCGCCCAAACACCACGGTGCTTCTGGAACGATATGGCTGAGGGGCAGTTTGGCCGCATACGTTTTCCAGTGTCCGAAAATCGAGCGTCGGCTTTCGAGAGCCCCTCGAGACGCTTTGGGTGCAGCCGTGCCTCGACGCCCGTGTTCGTGCCCCGAGCGAGCCCTCTTCACTGAAGTGCGCCGAACAAAGCCACATCTGTTCCGGGTGTCACACTTCAGAGACCGATGCATGCAGGCTGATCTCGGGCGCCGCACAAGTGTCGGCCACTCTGCACGCGTGTACGCACCGCGTTGGCACGGTGCCAGTTATTCAGCTCCCGCACGGCAGCGCTACACTTCGGGCATCGAGGTGCAGTACCGGTGCTGAGCGGGAATTTCCCACCACGATCGAATACAAATCCGACTGAGCGCTCGACATGCAGCGCTGAAACATGTTCCTGATCGGCGACTTGGACTGCTACATGCCTGGTGGCGCTGCACGCACCCGTATATTTGTACAAGCATATGCACCCATATACGTGTCCAGCCACGCCGTTTCCTATAATCTTACGAGAGAGAGAGAGAGAGAGAGAGAGAGAGAGAGAGAGAGAGAGAGAGAGAGAGAGAGAGAGAGTGGTCCTGGAAGGAAAAGGAAAGTTGCCTTGCGGATGTAAGTGTTCACCGTACAGTAAGCGGCATCACAGCAACTGTGCCAGGGCTGGGGTGGTGAGGGCGGGGATTAGTGCCCCTGTTACGCTGGAAGATTTAACGTCATTCAAATCGAATGTCATTCGATGCATCGAATGTCATTCAGTCTCTATCGGTGCTACACAGTAAAAATAATGTCATTCGCAAATGACAGCAACGATGGTCAGTGGAAAAAAAAATCTACAATTAAGGGGCATCGGTGCGCATAAAAGGTGTTTAAAAATACTACTCAACAATCTCAAAGTGGGTGATAACATACCTGCGCAGGCGATAAGTTCCGCCAGCCATCTTTTTTTCCTTCCACTTCTGTCCTCCCCTTTTGTTTTTTGGTGCCTGGACTAGAATATACACTGTAGGGGACACTTAAACTCCGCCCTAAGGGCATGACCACATAGACTTAACGAGTTAATGGCCATATGTGCGGAATTCTCGACTTTGCGTTCATAGATCCGTGGGAGTCCTTATACCATTCCTGGCGCAGTGGTGCAGCGGTTAAGCGAATGCCAGGTGCTGCCACCAGTGGGGCTTGTGAGACCCAGGCTGCTCTTCCAGAGCAGCCTCTCACGACCAATCACTGATTTAACAGCCACCTGTCAGGGTGGCTACTTTGCTCACAATCCGGTGGGCAGGCTGTGATGTCGCCACACGGTCACGTGACCCAGGTGGCCCGCCCACGTTCCGGAGAAGCCGGTTCCTCCTGCTGCGAGGCTTCAAGTGGTCGCCGACGCCGGACAATTTCTTCCCGACATGGGGGTGGTCAAGCTCTCGCGTTAAAACCTGTTACAAAATAAGATTAAGCTAGAATGGTAGGATTAGCGCGCTGCACTTTAATTACCACCCAGCTCATGGGAAGTAAGAAAAACACACGCAGACAGCTAGAAACATTCGTTTAGAGGGGAAAATATAGACTACGCAGCAAGAAACCGTGCCTGAAACTTCGCCGAGGCGAGGTCGCCTAATGAGAGAAGTTGGCCGGGATCCCGCAAACCGCCAATAAAAGATGACGGCAGCAGCACATGCCTCGGCTGAACACGCAAGCGTCGCCGATCCGAACTGGAGCGGCCTACACTCCAGCCACAGCAGGACGAGGAACCCCGGCACACCGGAGGAGAACCTCGCGTGTCCGCAAGGGAGAATGAACGGAAATTGCGAGCCAGGAAATCGGTAAAAAGCTCACAAGAGGCGACAGCGTTTATTTACCAATTTTCTTTTCACCAGTCGCCCTTACATTGGCCGACGCACGCCGGAGCGAAAAGGGCAAAAGCAGAGCACGGAAGAAATAAGCCCTCCGGCTTCGAAAATAATGAACATTGCAAATGAGGTGTCCGGAGCCCTAGCGAGGTTCCAGCGTTAACCAAAGGCGTCGGCGCGCGGAGATGGGCGGTGCGGAATGCCGGCCGACGCTGCCTTGGCGAGAAGGGGAGGGGGGGGGGGGCGAGAAGGGGGGGGGGGGCGTCAGCCGTCAGCGAGACATTAACGCGCGTACCTCGGGGAACAATAGTCTTGCTTCGCGAAACAATTTGCGACTTGCCGCGGCGACAGGCTTTATCTGCTCGGGCCCCGCTTTCCCTTGCTCGGAGATCGGCCGGCGCGACTTCCCGCGGCTACTTGGTTAGTCGGCCCAAAGTTCCCTCATAAAGAGCCCACTTGATTTATTATTAAGAGCGGTCGATAGAGGCAGCTCCGGAGCAATTGGGTAATCTTGGACTCGCTCCCCGACACGCACGGGCGGCCAGACTCCCCCGCCTTCCGCAAACGCTCGCAATCCAATTAGGCGCGCAAGAAGGCGCCCGCGGGACATGGCGCGTAAAAGCAGGCGTCGCCTCCGGGCCGCGCGCTCTTCCACGCCACAGGACCACAACGGCCAAACAGCCCGATCAGCGCGGGAGAGAATCTCCGCCCGATGAAGACTGCTCTGATTGGCGGCGGATGCGACAGCCGCCCCCTCCCCACCGCACCACGCCAGGCGAAGCATACAGAGTTCTTTTTCGGGCGCCCGCGTCGTCTTGCTGCTCACGCGCCACATGCCTGACCGCGCGCCGCGTGGCGGGAAGGGCGGAAAGGGAAGGAGCTCTCCGCACCGGCCGCCCGAGCGGGCCCGTTACCACGCTTGGGGCGCCCAGATAACGCTGAACCACGCGGTTCGACGAAACCATGGGCGGACAGTTCCCGGCCAAAGGGTGGAAAATTGAACCAATAAAGCGCTTCCCAGAGACGACTCCCACCGGCTTGGAAGGACGCGCTCTACAGCGAACGCTGAGCAATCGATGGAGCGCTAGAAGGTCGATGAGAACGAGGACCACGAATCGTTCAGGCCACCGCGTTCTCTCCAAGCAACTCCACTTGTGCCCACCTGACGAGTTCTCGCCGCTCCACGTATCCTCAGCGTGGCCACGTTTTAATCAATGCCCTTCCCGCCGCCGCAACCGTTCACACACACCACACCGGGAAAAGGCGGCCGCTATGCGTGCAACGAATCGTCCTCGATTACGAGCACACCGGTGGCCAGGTTCGCAGCGCACTGCAGCGGCATAATCCAATGACAGCGAGCGGTTCTGTTCGCAATTAAAATAGAAAACATGGTCTCGGGATGAGCTCGTGAAACTGGGACGTCTGTTTCCTGGAGAAGAAAGCAGAAATGTCAGGATATCAATCGCGATTGGTCCAATGCCGCATAGGTTACCAGAAGAAGGAACACTATAGTCGACACAACTCAAGAACGCAGCAGCGAATTCCCATCAAAGGAGGCCCACCAGACAATGGCGGCGACCGGTCCTGATTACGTCACAGTTAATCCCCTAGCGTGAAATGGCAGATGAATGGCAGGTAACTCCGTGAAATATGATTGACCGCGACGTCATGACAATCGTTCGACGCCACTGGCTGGAGAGCCTCCTATGAGGGGTACCTGCCGTTGCGTTCTTGAGTTGTATCCGACCGTAGCAACGCTCATCCCCTCACACGGCCTGTAGACTGCAGCGCTTAGAATGAAACACGTGCGCACACGCGTATACGACAAAAGCCGTCTCCACCTTCAACATCGGGCCAGTCTCTCTTAAAGCCCACTCCCAACGGCTTCCAATTACACCTGCTCTTCGTGAACTGCGGCCCGCTGTTCCAGCAGATTTTGTAATCTCGTCGCTCCATCTCGCGCTCGGCTGCTTCCGATCACATTTTTCATTCGATATCAACTCTGACAATCTAACCGACCGCCGGTTGTCAGGTTTACGCCTCGCGCATCCTGCTCATGTTCACTTGTTACTTTCAGTTGAATATCGCACTCTCATCTGCTTTCTGCCTCTTAATGTCGCATGTCACACTTGTCAGTTCCCTTTCCAAAGCTCGCTGCACTGCTATTAGCCTGAGTCTTGTTAGCCTCCAAGTTTCAATCCGATATGCGAGTACTGGCAAGGCACATCCGTTCCCCTTCAGAGATGCTATTCACAATTTGTGAGTACGTACTCCATCCATGCTTATTTCGCTCTCATGACGTGGCTCATCCGCGATTACTCGCTTACTGCGCGGATAGACAAAATCCTAAACTACCCCCCGTACCTTTATTCATCATCGTCAGCCTTGCTACGTCCACTGCAGGACAAAGGCCTCTCTCCCATTCGACGTCCAACTACCGTTATCACCTCTAGTGACTGATTATTGCAGAACATTGTTCCGCTGCTATAGTGCTCAAGCCTACTTTTGTTGCATTACATTAATACTTTGTCCACCAGTGCACTCCGCTTGCCCAGGATCTCGACTTTTTTTTGAAAGCCATCGCCTGAGGCGCTAAAGAGGACATCCCCGTCGACAAACTGGAGGTCGCTAAGGCATTGTCCGCTCGTTCTTACACTTAAAATTTCCCTAAATCTAACGATGCGAATACTTCCAGGCGGCAATTAACCACTGAGGGACAACTCAGATCACATTTGCCTTTCAGACACCCCTGTCAAATGCTTTATAGTAGTTCATGAAGGCTATATAGAAGGTGGCCAGCTAAAATGAATTGATAAAAAAAAGGCTCTTTCGGACTGAAATAGAGCGAACGTTGTTAAAGTTATGTGAATGTACCGGCTAGTATTTTTTTTTCGTTCTGCCTACTCTAACAACTGATCTACATTGTTTAACTTTTTCAATATGGCTTTAAACGCTATGGTGTGAATAGGAAAGCTGCGGAACGTCATGACAATGGTCCCACCCAGCTGCTTCCAACGAGCTACCCTTAGCGTAGCCAGTTTTTTTTTTTTTTTCGACAAAAATGAAACCATGCGAAATTTCAAAATACCACGTGACAGCGTGACCTGTGCGCCCGAATGCACCGCGATCTTAAAAAAAAAGGGGGGGGGGGGTGGCCTGAGGGGGGAGGGGGGGGGGGGTGGTCGCACGCTAAAGCTTACCTTGGGAAGCGCTTGGTTCCGACCATTGGCGCTCCACAACTTTCCTGTTCACACCTGAGCTTTTAAAGTCATATTTAAAAAGTCAATTCATTAATTCACTAATTAATAAAGTAGGCGCAATGAAAAAAAATGCTACCCGGTACTTTACATAACTCCTAAAAACATTCACTTGACTTCCATTCGGAATCACGCTTTTTTTTATCAATCCCTTTTAGCATGGACAACCTGCATAGTGGCGCGTTGGTATACCTGTACAGGGTGTTTCACCTAAGACTTTACACAACTTTTAAAAATAGTTTTTTTTTTAATTAGAAAAGCGCCTTTTTCAGCACAGCATTTTCAGCGCTGTAGTACATCAGAATACAGCCAAGACGTGATAACGAGCAGGCTGGTTAACTAATATTGAATAGTTAACTTTTAAATTATTACTGTTGGGCTCCTTAATGATTGAGAGGCGTGCAGCCACCGTAATTAATATCCATATCAGTTTCTAGTATTTCGAAAACGCGGTTACCCTCGGTGCTGTGGGCCAACAAATTTTGGCTACATCGCGTCAAAATGCATGCACTTTCGAGAAGCTTGCAGGCAAAGCAACCTCTCCAGTGCACGTAACTCGTCGAAATGGCCAAAAGTGGTTGGCCCACAGCGCCGAGGGTAGCCGCTTTTTCAAAAATTCTAAACAATGATATGGATATTGATGACGGTGTGCTGCACGCCTCTCAAATAATTATGGAGCCTAACAGTAATCGTTAAAAAGTTAACTATTCAATATTAGTTAACCAGCCTGCTCGTTAACACGCCTTGGCTGCGTTCTGACGTACTACACCACTGAAAATACCATGCCAGAAAAACGCTCTTCTAACTCATAAAAGCCTATTTTGAAAAATTGTGTAAAGTCTTAGGTGAAACACCCTGTATATACTGCACGTATTCTCTGAAACTTCGTAAATGGAAACGGAAGTGATATACTAGCACAGCTCTCCGAAAACCGCCTGTTCCATGATTGGTCAAAGCCTAGCGTTTCCCCGATTCTAGCAGCAATAAACGCGTGCACGTCTTTTATACGGCGAACAATAACCGAACGACCAATGCGCGACCTCTCAAAGCTACTAAGGACACAAAAGTGTCGCTTAGCCAAAAGCGCAATACGGAAGCCTTCAAGTTGATCCCGCTCCGCAAACACCAGATGACGGGAAGGGGGCGGGCTTTCTCTGCACTCGCCGGCGACACCTCGCTCTCATCAACACGGCCGGTAGCAGCGACACGCAGCGGAGACGGGGGAATCGGTGACGGCCACACCCCGCGTTGGCCGAAATCAAGTAAGGCAAACAAAGTTGCAGAGCGGGCAAAATAAGTTTCCACAGCAGCGGTGACACTCGAGGTCGGCACCTGCACCAATGAAACGTAATCTCTTGCTATGACGGGGGGGGGGGGGGGGGGGGGGGGGGGGGGGGGGGCTGAAACATTCGATAAACAAAGTGTAGCGCAGCAGAAGACGAGGACGCAGAGACGGAGACGAACAGCACGAGCACTAATTTCAAATTTTTATTTTTTTCGAACAAGCGCATTTACACACCAGAACATGACATGTTATCACAAGTGCCAACAGGTTACACGTCTCGATACGCGAGCTCTATCAGATGAGAATACGGATAGAATGCCAACGCGTGGGCGTCCTGTATCTTTCCAGTTTCAATTATTTCTCGTTATTCTACGACAGCTCCTTCCTATATAGCAACACATTCCTCAAGGAAAGGCTTAAGATTATTCGACTCAAGAAAAAATGCGATCGACGAGCGATCCTTCTCGCCCGGTTGTAACGCTGCGAGCATGTTCCATTAGCCGCACATTCAACCGCCTCCCACGCAGATGTGCAAGCACTCCATCCACATAAGCTATCCGATAAATAGCTCGCGTTTCTAAGTCACGCACCCTGTTCGCACTTACGGTAACATATGTCATCATCTGGCATATAAATGTACTTCTCGAGAAGAATAAAATTTGTTGGCAGTTCGGGCTGTGATTTGTCGCCGTTTCTGTGTCGTCGCCTTCTGATGCGTTCATCGACTGTGCAGCAACAAGCCAAAAAGTTACGCTGCTGAAACGTTACTCCTTCCATACTTTGAAGGTGAGTTAAATGGTTAACAACATCTGAAGTGGCGAGTCCACCCGTTAGTAGGTTGCGGACCACCTTTCGGGTCTCGCGTGCTTTAGCTCCACAGGCGGTGCAGCGTACGGCACAAGGGAATGGAAACCAGCCAAAAGCCGTTGCACCGCTTTTCACGGGATAAAGGCGACAAAAGAGCATTTCGTGCGACGCTCCTTCCGCCGCAGTGCCTCGCATCTCCGCCGATGGGCCGCTGCGATAAGCATGCGCTCACTTCGGCGCACTCCCGGAAGTTTACGTGGGCCACGGGAGTCAATAATGACACCGCGGCTTATCCGCCCGGCAAGTGCCGCCGACAGTGACGCTAAAAGGTTGGGACCACCGCGGCTCCTGCGAACCGGCAGGGATTTGGGGCCCGCCAGAGCAGCCAGCGCTTCCGCAAACGGTGGGACGCAGTGCCGGGGGCCAGCCGTGAGTTAATCTCGTTCGCGCCACTGCGCGGCCCGGGGTCCCGCCGTTTATGTGCGCTGGCCACGCCCAGCGCGCTCCGTGGGCCCCAACAATATTGCTCGCCGGCCGCGCCGTTAATGGGCAAGCAGCGCGAGGCTGGCGCTGCGCCCACGGAGCGCTTCCGGCGCGCGGGGGCGGCGGGCCACTGGGTCTACTCCACGCGCAGCCGTATGCAACGAAACGCGCACGCTGCCCGGCGAGGGCCGCCGCTCGAGGGCGAGAAGCGCACTGTTTGGCAAGGAGCATCGAGACCAGTCCGATCCAACGGCAAAGACTAACGCACTTCAGTGTGGTTCCGGCGTCGATGACTGGATTCTCCGCGGAGCGATCCCCGCCATGGTATTCCAACACGCGGTTAAAGGCGGCCTGGAACAAAAAGCCACCTTTCGCTGCCTACGCAGAGAATAGACGAGCCCGAAAGAGGAGCTCCCCGCTCCACAAATCGCTGCCTACACAGTCCAAAGCGGCTGTCACAGAACGCCTATAGTCCAGCTTTATTTGCATAGAGAAGACAGCGAAAAATGGAAGGGACATTTCAGCTCCGCCTCAACGGCCTATGAACACCAAATTTTTGCTTGCGTATTTGAAAATTAGTTTTGAGGAAAGAAAATGACGCAGTAACTGTCTCTTACTTCAAAATGGTGCCGTAGACATTAATATACATACATCATCGCGTGACAGTTGCCTACGACCACTAAATAATTTATCACTAAATTTCTGGACGGTGTTTCGCTTTCGGTTTTATCAACCGAACAACGGCCGTGACGGGTAGTTGGACTTGGGGTCACGTGAGGCAGGAAAAAGCGGCAATATAACTTCTGATATATCTCTTAATATAACTCTCTTATTACATATTTACTCCACCTTGGGGGATTCCCTAAAAGATTTGATCAATATAACTTCTGATACGTCATTTGTGGTCATTCCAGCTCTTGAAACACGACTTAATTGTTGCAGGAAATTAAAACCACGTATCAGCGTTTATTTTGAACTTTTTTGCACTGCGCCGATATATGCGGAATCGGTCATTATCCACTTTGCATGCATGATCCCTGAGAGACTTCACACCACTCCTGGCGCAGTGGTGCAGCGGATAAGCGACGCGTCACTGCCCTGCGATGACAGGTTCGGCCACCGGTGGGGCTTGTGAGACCCAGGTTGCTTTTTCTAAGCAAGCTCTCGCGACCAATCGTCAATTTGACTGCCACCTGCCACGGCGGGCAGTTCGCTCCCAATCCGACGGGCAGGCTGTGATGACGCTACAATGTCACGTGACTTAGGTAGCCCACCTGGCACCTAGCTGCTTCTCTGGGGATTTTTTCGCGGATTTTTCTCTCACGGCCAACGAAGCTGACTTTTCTGCGACACGGGCTCTTGAACGCTGTCGCAGTAAAAGAGCCTCTAAAACTCTACAGACATGAAGTCCTCTCATATTCTCTACCTCAATATAACGCAAAACATAAATACGTTAACAGCTGTCGCTGAATCTCGCGTTACACAGTGGTAACGCGGTCCTGTCATTTTCTCTCTCTCTCTGTTTTCACTTTTGCGAGCTTGAACAAGCGTGTCGTTTCATCACCGGCCCTAAAAGCAATTAAACGGCGCCAGGATCCCGGTACAGTCCCTGAGCGTTATTTTCCAGATTTTCTAAACTTTTTCATGGCAGATCAATCACAGCCTGGCGAACACAGCCAATACCGCACCAAACGCCACTCTGATCAAGCAGAAGGCGCGCACTTGAATGCAAATAAAGAAAAAAGAAGCTGATGACTAACTTACCTCAGCAGAATGAACATAAATTTCGTTTGAAGGTCGAGGAAAACGTCTACGCATGCTCTTATGCCACTCTCATAAAGCCGAGAGAGCAAAATGACAGCAGTCTTGCGGACATCATACCGGTGGAGTGAGACTTCGCCTCCTGCCACAAACGTCTGTTTCATCAAGTAGAAGAAAGCATTGAAGTTCGCTGCGCGCTCGACAAAGTACCAAAATATAGCGATCGTATTTGCCACATTCAAAGTTACTGTGCGACTTAGGTGTCAAGTAATTTCCAAAATCTCCGGAGTGAAGCAGATCGGAGAAAACAGTAAGCACATCACGAGGTTCGAGTAATGTGAAAAAAACTACTTCGCGTCATGCATCGCGTCGTGCTATTGCTTTCACTAGCAATCGGGTACGCCGTATCGGCCGAGGAGTTGAGAACTGCAGACGATTAGTTTCTCTCCACACCTCGCGATTTCTCGGTTTCATTTATTCAGTCAACGCAGTCTCCCACCGTGGCCGCGCTGTTATTCGCTGCCAACTATATAGGAGCGGAGAAGGAAGCTGATACAGCGCTGTGCCTGGTAATTTCGTCGGGCGAACAGAATGGAAAAGTGCGGAAATACTTTCCGAGCATCAAGAAAAATGTTTATAACTACAAGCGACGCGAATGCTTTGAAATCTTCGCGCACCCAAGTTGGTTTCGAAGGCAGCGTCGCTTGGCGCAGCGCCACCTTACAAACATGACGCTTGTCTACACAATAATTGGCGTACGGAATGAACAACTCCGCGCCCCCTGACTGTCAATGATCCCAGGTGCCCTTGGTTTTTATCCACGCGCTGCTCCAGCCGGTCCTCTTCGCAAACAACAATAACCGCAAGGTTGAAAAGGATAACATCCGGAAAGGCGTCGAGTTTCAGAGCAAATATGTCGCTATTGAGCAATGGAGTCGATGTCGACGTCCGTGCCGTCTCAGGCAACCAAAAATACCCTTACCCTCAACACTCCTTCCTCGGCCAACTTGGAAACAGCCAGGTTGTCTGCGCGTGCTTTTACACTTCAAAGAGCAAAGGCGACCCCCTACCCCGAAAAAAAAAAATATCGAACTTCTGGAGGCCCTTTCCAGTTAGGCTGGAATCCGTCAAAATATTGTGATAACAGCGGTGCATTTCGGTTCCCAAAACCAATCCCTGGACACGTCCGCATCTACGACAGGCTGAATAAAGGAATTGCGCCCGCCAGAAACTAAGCTGGAACTCACGCCGTGAAGAGCGGTTTCCGCTCCGGGCAGTTAAAAAAAAAAACGACAGAGGAAAAAAAAAAGATGCAAACGTACGAGAGGGGCCTCCTTTCGAACGGAATGGCGCAGAAGTGTATAGAACTCGGCAGCGAGGACACGAGAAACAAGAGCGCCGCCGTCTTCGTGCAGAGGAGCCCTTTCGCATACGCCGCTCCCGATAACGAGATCTTCGCGGCAAGCGGCTGCTCGGCGCAACAAAGAAAGGGGGCTCGGGGCCGCGGAACCGTGTGCCCGGACACACAAACACACGCAAGAAGCGGCCGGCCGGCAGAACAATGCGATCTCCAGTCATTCATCACTCAGCGAAATGGCGCTTCAATGTAGTTACCCGGCAGCCAGATTAACGACCACTCGGCCGGTGCAGATACACGCCCGACTATAAAACCGGACTGGCGCGTAACAGTGCTCCCCCCCCGGTTCATTTTCATTGCGCCAACCTCAAATTAGGCAGAAGAAACCGGAGGGAGGCGGTCGTAAGCGAAAGGCGGAGTGCGCCGGGGCGGTATAGAGCGCCCAAGGACGCACGGAAACTGCTCCCCTTCCAAGGGGAGAAAGAGGAACGGACCAGCGGCGAGGTTAGTTCACCACCGGGCGCGGAGACATTATTGATGACGCCAGAAAACGAGTAACGGGATAAAGTGCGCGCGAGAAAGCAATTAGCCGCATCAAAAATGGGCGCCTTCCTTAATCTCCCTCTCTCCGGAATGTCGTTTCTTCGGCGACCTCTCCGAGTCGCTGATAAGGCGCGGGAAAAGCCGTTGCGCAAAAAGTCGCGTCCCAGCTCAAAAGATAGCGGCGGCGGCGCGCCGGACACGGGAACTGCGGAAAACAAAAGAACGGAACGAGCGGCGGTCGCTCTGCCCTTCTCTAGATGTCCCCCAACCTTCTGGAAGACTTCCACGGGCAATCAGCTAATCGCACCGCCGTGCGTGGGCAAAAGGCTTGGCAAACAGCTGGCCTCGACAGACACATCGCGGCAGCTCAGCCATCCTCGGCCGCCGCGCTCCCCTCGATCACGCAACGCTACGGAGTCCGAGGCGAAGACACGGGGGCTCAAGATGACGGCGGTGTTTGCTGCATGTCCCGAAGCTCGAAATACGTTGTTCGCACCTTGCTCGCACGCCCAGTCGGAACAAGGAAACACAGCCCCGTGCACGAGACACGGAGTCTACCGCCTTAAAACGTGCGGCGTTCACTCGCACAGGGCGAGGACAGTTGTGTTCACGGAACTGACTGCGTGGACAGTTGGCCCGTCGCGACAACTGCTGGGGTGCCGTTACACCGAGTACACAGTTGTGAATGTGCAAGACGTAAGCTGCCAACTTAATGAGCACACACATCAGTTATGCGCAGAAACTCGCCACGACGACGAAGGAGCTCGCACTGCCGCACACCACAAGTGCGCGGGGCCACCGGCAGGACAACCGCCTCGCTCCGAGATCCCCCCGCGACTGCCCGCAAGCAACGCCCCTGTCGCGGAGAACGCCTGTCCTGGCTACCATAAACAGCACTGCAACATATACCGGGCACGGAGGTGACGACGCGTGACAGCTCTGCTGCAAAAGAGCTTGCACGGAAGTCGTTTACACAACAGACACGCGCGCCGGTGGGAACCATTCTGAAGACACGCTAGCCAGACAGAGCGCACGGGCCGCAGCGGTAGACCTCGCAACAACAGGGCCCACTGGCGACACGACACGAGGTCAGCTGTGAAGTGTCAGCAATGAACCCCGCCGAGAGAAGATAAGCGAGGAGCGGTCGTGAATGAACGGCTTACTAAGTTGGCACGTCGCACGCACAATTCTTCCACGAGCAGACGTGATCAGCGTTGTGTCATATGGGATAAAAAAGTAGCGGTGCGCGATTAATCGAAAGTTTCGAACAGCGAATTTAATATCCTTATATTTAATCCGTCGAATGAATCCAATCACGCAAGTGCAAAATTAAGACACGAGAGTCAATATATTGACTAATAAATGCCCTGCCCTAATCATACCACCTGGGCGTGCCAACTCATCCCGGCAGTCGCCCCCTCTCCCCACCCACACCCAGTGGGAAGCTGCGCTGTCCAGCTATGGGACCTGGATGACCAGCGCAAGCTGGTGGGCCGGGCCAGGCTGATGGCAGCCACTGCAGGAGCCCTGGAGTGATGCCCCCTCCCGGAAGGGGCAAACTTCTTTTCATTAGACCCAACACATGCTCTCCATCGTGCTGCGTCCCTCTTCGAAGCTGTCACGTGTTGCGTCTCCCGACAGCTACAGCCGTAGCTCAACAACTTACAGCGCCGTATCGCAGCGCCACCGCTAGCTCTTCGCTGTTTCGCACAATTATTAGTTTTGTACGAATAATCGCACAACCAGCGAATATTCGTGAAAATATTCGGTTCGTTCTGTCACTATTCGATTCGGTTTTCCGCTACACTAGTCGCGATCGATTCGCTTCTGCAGCAACGCTCCACTGTTCGTATTCGATTCGGTTTTGAAAAAGTACCATTCACGCGCACACACCTAATAAAAACGAATCGCCTAAACAGCGGGTCAGCACACGAGACATTCGATTGGCTGCGGTAGCAGTACAAGAGACGTTCCTCCAAAACGGCGGCGACGCGTGAAGCCTCAACCCTCCAGAAGACTCCACCCAAAGAAAGTCCACGCTGCAGTGGAACGAGAAAGCGACGGCGAATTCAAATTCAAAGACGCAACGGCAAGGCGATCAAATGCAAAACGGAAAGGTACAACCAACATTGCTAACTAGGTCTTGTCCTATCACGCATCGCATGGTGGCCGCGGCCTTATTTTACCACTATTGCCGCTGGGAGTCCTTGTCGCAGCAAGGACCACGTCCGCAAGCGAGGCAAGCGAACGCAAAGGGAAACGCGAGCCATGACCAGCTCAGCTGGGCGAGGATAAAAGCACCGCGAAAGCCAGCGATAATCGATGCATTACGCACCCTTGTCGCTCTGACGTAGACGTCGAGTCGGTGACCTCCTTGTCGACTAACACGAATGGATCCCCATCCCCGAACTCCTGCTGGGTGGCCGACGTGCCCTTTGCGTCCTGCGCACAAAGAAGGGAAAAGGGTTGAAGCGCGACAAGTAAACAACAACAACACAGAACTTTCGGTCAAGGTATTTGCGAAGCACGCCTACCGATATTTCGAGGCGTTATCAGGACGCTGCTATGAAGCTGCATTTCACACATAGTAGAAATAGGTTCCGTCCCAGAGAAATGCGAAAAACGCGGCATAACGACGGATTAAATTTGACGCGCCACTTGAAATAAATGTTCCACTGCCAAGTATAGAGGTCAACAATAGCGCGCTTATGACAAACTAATTCCACGACACTTGTACGATAAAACAGAAAACTGACATGGGCCAGAAGATGATGTACACGGCAGCAGCAGTAGACATTCTATGCAAAATAAGTATTACATAAATGATGTCGAAGCGACAATACTAATGGAAAAATGGGAGCTGTTACAGAATTTGTGGCGTAAACATAGGATCATTAATTCTGCTTATTCACGGGTGAGAAAACTGCACTTTGAAAAAAAAAAATCCGTACGTTAGTACACATTCAGTCGACTTTTTAGCCACTGCAATTCATGCTGAGTTTGCGCACTCAGTATGCGCAACAAACAAATGTCGAGAAACTGGTGCCAAGGCATGAGTACAAAAGTGCCAACGAACACTAGCAAAGTACGCCCATTTTGAGACAAGAAACTAACCAAGGATGCCACTAGTTGCAACACAGACTGTACTTAAAACGTGCACGCCTGACGGCCAAAGAGGGTCAAGGCAGGAGCTTTTCCTTGAAAACAGCAACGATGCGAGCCCCTCTCGACTCCTGTACACAACCTTTGAACGCCGTTTTATAGCAGAGTGCTCGGCGACTCCGTGCTCGCAGCGCGTATCGTGCCGGGGGCGGGTTCGGCCTCGGCACGATACGCGCAGCAAGCACGGGCCTAGCGCACAGGACATGGGCCCCGTATCGGGTACCGGCGACTGTGCAGAGGCCGATATCTCGGTCTGCCATAACTGCGATAAGGGGCGGCTATTACCCTATATTCCGCAAGAACGCAAACGCTCGCAGAAGCAAAGAGGAAAGGTGCAGCGGAAAACGATAAAAGGTGACCGGGCCCGGTCCCACCAGCGCACACGGACCGTCGGAACAGACCGCGCCGTATACTTGTTCCACAGCGTACGAAGGCGTGCACTTGCGAAGGGAAGCCGGGATGCTCACTGACATCGCCACGTGTTCGGATCGCTATGCAGGGGCAACGCATTGTTGTACAGGACAACGCGCAGTAAAAAAAAAAAAAACGACTGTAATGACCAGATCTCTGGATTACGGCGTGCCGCAGCTACGCTGAGAGTCGTATAGCAGAGCACTCAGAAGAGTATATCTTACAGTGTTTCGAGGAAAAAACTTGCCCTTGGTGTTTTTATAGATTTTTCGCAGGCTTTCGACTACATCAGTCATAATATACTTTTGGCAAAACTGTTCGACTACGGCTTTAGGGGTCGTGTTCATGCGCTTCTTTCGTCATATCTTGCACACCGCTTTCAGTTTGTAATTATTAATAGCTGTCGATCCTCAGTAGAAAAAGTAACTGCTGGCGTACCTCAGGCAAGTATCCTTGGACCGCTTCTTTTTAACCTATATATAAATGATATCGTTAATCAATGCCTGCATGCGAAATGTGTTATGTATGCAGATGACGTCTCACTGTTCTCATCAAGCGTATGTGGAGATATGATAAACGAGGCAAATAGGACACTAAGTGCACTCCATCAATGGTCCCTTAATAATCAGTTGAAAACTAATGTAACTAAAGCTAAGGCTATTATATTCAAACCAAAAAATAAAAACATTCTACCATGCGATTTTAAGCTAGCTCTGGAAACGATAGAAATTGTAGACAATATTAAGATATTAGGGGTACATTTCAACAGCCAACTGAGCTGGGACAATCATGCTAACGCTGTCATCAGTAAGCTTTCTCGTGTCACAGGTATCATTAACCGGCACCGTCACTTACTTCCATGCAAAGTTAAACTTCTCCTGTATAATTCGCTCTTTATGTCCCAAGTAAACTATGCGCACTTAGTTTGGGGAACAACTACAGGTACCAATAAAAATAAGATTCACGTTTTACAGAAGAAGGCTCTACGTGCAATACTCGACGTCGGTTCAGATGTAAATATTTGCGACTTATTCCGCCAGTTCAATGCCGTAAAAGTATCTGAAATGTATAATGTGTAACGGGCGCTTAGGTTAATGCTGAGGCGGCGGCGACCGAGTCTCTCGTCTGTTCAGGTCAGCAGGCGCTCGGTCTGAGCGATGGCAGTGCGGCTACCTCTTCTTGTTTTCCTCAGTCAGGCTACCTCTTCTTCCTTTCCTCAGTCAACATAGGATGATGCCCTTCTTCACAAATGTTAGGCTGGCTGAAAGATATAAGAAGGACCTGAGACAAAATGAGAATTAGTTGCGTGACACGGCGCACCTTTCGCTAAATGTACAAGTTTACCCTAGCAGGCACAGCGAACTGTGGCATATTCCAACACGCCGCACAAAATATGGTACATGTAGCCTAGCAAACACGCTGCCCCGTCTTTTAAATAAGTTTCATGCCGCAAAAGTTGATGTATCACGAGCATGCCGCAAATATATACAGGATGTATGTGCTACCTTTTAGATTTCACCATGCTTTCACTGCTTCCTTATCTCTTTCGTTCCATAAAGTGTTGACCTGATTTCAATAACCAATGACATGTTTTTCTGTGCAGTATATTTTTCTGTTGCTTTTTTGTTATCATTTTTTGTGTACGCTTCATTTCCTCATTATCTTTTCTAAATGATTTTTGTGTATGTATGTTGCCTGCTGCCCTGCAATGTAGGGGCCGAGGGGCATGTCAAGCCCCAATTTCTGGCTTTTTTCCCTCGACCCTCACCATGCATACATGGGAAAATAAAATTGAATTGAATTGAAATTGATATTTCCGCCACCGGGGTTCTAAACGTGCAACTATATGCGAGTACACGTTTTTTCCCCCGTTTTCGTCTCTCAACGCTCCAAAATATGAACCTGCGTACGAGGCCAATCAAAGGTGGCGCCTCAGCGAGAACGACACTTGACAAAAATACATTTCGTGAGTAAAAATGCCTCGTCTACTGGTTCCGCGTGTCGCTGTGCATGTGAGAGCCACCAGAAGGCGTTACCGTTGTTCCTGCATCAAGCCGAACTGCGCGGCCACTTTCATCTGGGACTTTAACGCCCACCCGGCAGTATGCAACGTGAAAAGTTTTAACACTGACGTCGGTCAACAGTTCCAGCTGCAGCAGAATCCCGGATGCATGAAAATTTCGCGTATTCCGCCGACGGCGTCAGAGGCCTAGTCGGCTGGATTAGCGCCTGCCTACGAATTTTCTTCGTGTACCGGGTAGGCCTGAGTAGTTCATTTTAACGCCGCAAATGGCGTGGGCATCTGCTAACCTCCGAGTTGCGGATCCAGGTACACCATATATTCAATCATTGAGCCTGTGGGGAGTTCAGACGATTGGCGAGGGGGACGACACGGGGAGGAAAATGCTCGACAGTCCATGTCGTCAAAAGACAAAGAAGACGAGCGACAATTCTGCTCCCCAGCTCCGGTAGAGGTGTCAGTGGCCTAACCACAATTTCTCGCCTACATTAAACTTCGCGACATATCAGCATAACGCCGTTCAACTCTGCCTCCATTGCACCGGTCGCCTAAAGGGGCCTGTAAACAGCTCGGCCGCCGAGTGTATCGCCCCAGACCCGCCAGCGGCCGGCCGACCCGGTCGCCTGCCCTCTTCTCAGCTGGGCCAGAAGGAGGACGCGACGCGAAAACACCCGACACCACGCTTTTAAAATCCGCCGTGCCGACCCGCACAAAGCGTGCACAAAAGCCCCTGTCACGGCGATCAGTGTTTGCCTAGCTTACAAAAGGGGAATGGCACGTGTGCCGTGGCATCTGAGGAGTACAGGAATTGCCTTTTTTTTACCTTACCTTTTCTCAACTTTAATGAGTGACAATGCGCCACGGAGGAGTGACGAATCTTAGTTCTCGCGCCGGCCTATTGGCCGCGAGATCGAGCACAGTCGGCACCTTGCGGCGCTGCGGCGAACCCCCCTCAGTGTTTGGCTCATGAAGGTTCAACGTCCCAAAGCGGCTCGAGCGGACCATGAGAGACCCTCCTTGAAGATGCGTGCGCGTGCACGGCAGACATTCCTGGCGACTGTTGGCTTCGCGGTTTCAGTGCCCTCCTATTTACTTAACTGCCTCTTAATAAAGAAATTTGATAACGCTATCATCCTTGGCTGCAATGAAGGCAATAACTGACCATATCGAATATGTCTCGCTCGATCGACACCCTCCGTCGGTCTTCGGCGCTTCGTGTTATTTGCCAAGCGGCGTCTCAAACACGGCTACTATGGCGTTAGGTGCAGTTTCAAGGCAAAAAGAACATGCCCTTTTCCGTGCCTACTGCTGAATGCAGCCACCCTGCGATTGTATATTCTCTCCGGTTATGTTTGGAATCTGCAGGTACTGACACAGAAATCGACTTGAAGGCCGCTGCCAAACGGAATGATATCTACGCGGACGATTTCGGGCCCGCTATATGCGTGATGAAGTTATTTTAGTACTGTCTTCTCGCTACGCTAATCGGTTTCGAAAGGTACTATCAGCAACAAATGAAACGCCAACAAGACAACTGAAACGCGAACAGCGAAATAAGAAGACCTTAGCCAGCGGAAGCTTAATGCTATATAAACAAGGTAATTTCAACTGGAAGGCTCTGAAGACTCCATTAAAAGTGTTAATCAATCTCGCCTGTGTTTCCTTTCCAGGAGCTATTCTGTTCGTGTTTCTGTGTTGGCTTTTCAGTTCTCTTGTTCGCGTGTCATCTGTTGCTACAGACAGGTATCTATTGCGGTCTATTACCTTTACTGCGTGGCATGCGTTCACACACACTGATCGAAAAAAAAGCACCTAGCTGGCGAGCTCATACAGACGTGCGTGTATACCACACAGTCAAAAGGTCTGTGTAATACGCTCAGTCTTCCTAGCTCTACAGCACAGACCAAGTTAATGTGAAAAGTATAATATGAAGAGAAAAAAAATACATCACGCGGACAACTTCCATTCATCCACGTGCAGGGTGCTCATGTTGTATTTCTTTCTCGAAAAAAAAAAACGGAAACGCATCTCATTCAAAGTTTCGTGCTGTCCAGTTTGCAATGAAGGCCTCCTGAACTGGTCAAGTGTTCGAATAAGCCGCCTGAAAAAGCAGCGGGAACCTCACGGTACGCACGCAACAGAGTTCGATTCACGCGCTCTTAGCCCGGAATTAACTAGCGCAAGAGGACGATGCTTCGCGATGTCAACATCGAGTCTGGCGCCGAAAGAAAAAAGATAGATTCTCGAAGTGGTACTGGGTTGCATAAATGCGTTTATTTGCATGGCTTTCTGTAATTTAAAGAACAGGCTGCCACTCACGGCATCGCGTGAACGGTTTCAGTCGAGTTAGTATGCTGAACATGCTCGGCCCTGTTATGCTCTGTTGACGACATCAAGCTGCTCGATGGCATGGTTTTGCTTAACACCCGAAAGACAAACCTGACTCTCCAAATCATAAAAACGCTAACTGTACTCGTATAAATACTTAAATCTTAATTGCATGCTGTCGTTTGCCAAGCACAGCCTCTCCCTGTGCCTCAGCCCGAAACTAACACGCGATTTCGTACGTCAACACAACAGAAACAAAGAAGAACTATTGTTCCGCAAAGGCACTCGTGCCAACGCCGCCTAAATCGCCTACGCAGGCAGGCCTCAAGGAAGCCAATGCGCCCCTTTCAGAAGGCCGTTCAGCGCACGCGGGCCTCTTCTCCGTGGAACCATCGCGCTCCCCCGGTTGAAAAACAATCCAACAGCTTGCACCGCGCACGCGCACTTCGCGTCGGAGACAGGCGCACATCTGCCGCTCTGCATGCGCAGTGAGCGGAAACAGACCGCGTCTGTGGCGTCCGTGCGCATGAGTTTTCAGCCAGTTTTCTGCGTAGCACACAATATTTTGCTCCAGAGGACACCGTCATCTCACAAAAAAAAGAATTATAGGTTCGCAACAGAAAAAAAGCACCAAAGTTTTTACTACACGCACGCACAAATATTCGTACGAAGTGTAACAATGCCTAGAAAATACTGGGCTTTCAAAAACAGTACACACGGGTCGGGGATTTTTTTTTTTTTTTAGTAGTGGGAGTGCGCTAATCCGGAGGTTCAGAGCCTCTCAAAACCGTATCTTGTATGTGCACCTCGGCAGCACAGAAAAAAAAAGGCAGGAAAAGAAATCACATCATCATACACGACTCGGCGTCGTGCCCGCGGCGGCACGAAGCGCTAAATATCGAGACGCCTCAATATCGCCGCAGCCAAACACGCGCCGTGCTAAACTACAGTACACTGTCCCGCTGTACATTGCAAAGCGTCGTCTACATCAACTTCCGTCTGCGGCGCGAACAGTTGTGCGCCTTTCCTTTTCTCAAAATCAGCGCAAGATTTAGACTCCGTTGATTTTGAGGAAAGGAAAGGCGCATAACTGGCTCTCCTACGTCAGTGGACACCTCAATCGCGCTTTGAGATGTGTGGCGGTGGTGTTCGCCTGCCAAAAACCGTACTTTCGCACAATATTTCGTGCTTAGCAATGATAAACACGCGGTAGTATTTTTTTTCTTCTTCGGAGAAGCACCTAACGCTACAAACACGGAAAAAAAATATATTAAGGGCAGACTGTCTACACATTTTTGTCAAAAGACGCGCTACTAAGCTTATTTTTATGAGAAGTATTATTCACTACGTTCGCTAGCGAGCACCAAAAAAATCACCTCCGGTTGCGACATCATGTCGAGTGTTAAATTCGTCTGAAAGAAATAACACTGATAGGTGTAGCACTTTCTCAGGAAAATCTATGAATTCCTAACGTATAGGCAGTGGCTTCCAAGTATACGTGCGTGTGAGAGAGATAGAGAGAGAAAGGGGGGGGGAGAGGTGACTGTCTTACATTTCGACAACTTTGCACCCCACATTACAGTTTACGTTCTGTGGCACAGTTTACTAAGAAACGCACTGGAATCAAGTTCTGATTGTGGACAAGACAACACTGCAATTACATTACTGGACTCGCACAAAGAACGAAATAAAACGACACTCGAAAGATGAGCCAAATTATTAAGGTGATATACAGGCTGTTTCACCTAAGGCTTAAAAATAGGCTTTGAGTTTGAAGAGCGCTTTTTTCGGCACAGCATTGTGAGCGGTGTAGTACATCAGAATACAGCTAGGACGTACTAACTAGCAGGATGGTTAACTGATATTGAATAGACGACTTTTTAACTATTACTGTTGGCTTCTTAAATATTCAGAGGCGTGTAGCCCACAGTAAAAACTATCCATATCACCTTTTTAGAATTCTGAAAACGCGTTTACCATCAGCGCTGTGGCACGACAAATTCTGGCTAAATCGCACCAAAATACATTTGCTTTTGAGAAGCTTTCAGGCAAAGCAACCTCTCCAGTACACGTAACTGGTCGAAATGGCCAAAATTTGTTGGGCCACAGCGCCGAGGGCTACTGCGTTTTCGATACTCTAAGAACTGATATGGATATTGCTTACGGTGGGCTACACACCTAACAATTAAGGAGCCTAACAGTAGGAGTCAAAAAGTCAGCTATTCATCATTGGTTTAACCAGCCTAATAGTTAAAACCTCTTATCTGACTTCTGATGCACTTCACCGCGGGGAATGCTATGGCGAAAAAAGCGCTCTTCTAACTCAAAAAGCCGATTTTTGAAAATTGTGTTGTGAAACACCCTGCATATATGGTATCGCTATAACTCGAATGACGTTGTAGCGACCCCTACCCGCAGCGCATCGAAGCGAAATACAAAACGCAAGCGCCAAATGTGCCAATCACACTCGACGCTCCTCGTATGATGTCTGCACTGAGCAATCAAACAGTTTTGTACAGCAACTTTTATTTTTAGCCACTGACAGACGCAAAATTATTTCACCCTGCTTCTCCCGTGTAAACTTCCTCCGTTATTTCAGCGTCTGGCTTCTCCTACTTGTTGGCAGGGCTGGGAAAAAATAAATGTCCGACGTGCCAGTTTACTTCGCTTCCATTTGCAGAGGCGTTAATGGCCAAGTTCCCCGTTCATCCCAAGCCATAGACGTCAAAAGCGCGCACCGCACCCGCTGCTCCCTGAATCATGTTTACGTAGAGCCAGACTTCACTGACAGGGCCGAAGCTGAGGCCTCTCCTTAAAGCGCACCTCAAAAAACAAAGATAAAAAAACTACGACGTCGGCGCTCATTACAGCCGCCGTTCCCTGCGCACGCAAATTCTCCGATGTGGCCTCAGAAGTGCAAAAACTTCGGCGCGCTGGGATTACGGCGCACATCAAAAGAAGAAGCGCGGTGGTCGAAGCTTCGTCCCTAATACATGGGCCGACCTGTTGCGCACACGGGTAAGCCGCCGGTAAATCCCTCGCTTCTCTTTTTTTTTTTTTTCTCCAAGCGAAAAGCTTCGTTACGCCAGCTTTTCGAGCCGTCAGCAGGCCGCAAGTTTTTGACCTTGAATGTGGCTAGAGGTCAAACAAGGAAATGACGCCTGTCTCACATATCTTGGTGGACACCCGAACCGCCCCATAAGCGCGAAGGAAAATAAAAGTTGGTTTTAAGAAAAGGAAATGACGCCTGTCTCACATTGCACCATTTCCTCCCCCCCCCCCCAAAAAAAAATTTCTTTTTCCAATTCGCATTTCTGAAATTATCCGCAGGGTTTGCGCGTCGTCTGGAACCAATTTGGTTCCATATCTCCGCATACAACGAGCAATAATACAGTTGTGAACATCACCGAAGCTATATAAAATACGGGTATATATATATACTGTCTTGTGTGAGCGCCTTTAATGTCTACTTCTGTGTGTGTGTAAGTATGGCTATCGCTAAACCACCAGCAATTTCTCTATCTCTATCTCTCGCTCCCTCTCTGTGCGTGCGTGCGCGCGTCTAGGTGATCTAAAGCCCTTCGTAATGCACACCACCAAAACACGAAAACAGGCCTCGGTTAATCACGTACTTCGCCACGGAACCAACTTCTCAGGAAAAGTCTTCAACAGCTATACGAGCATCCCATTTGGGTCACACAATGTGGCGACAATAACACATGGCCTAACAATTTCTCTAAGAAAATATCAAGAAGTCGTCTAACGCGTGACTTTAGCCGAAGCTTGCAAGTTGATGCTCCCCACAGTACGCGCTGCATGCTGTAACGCAAGCTTTTTTGTTTTTAATTCTTTTGTAAGGCGCCACTGTAGACAGCATCTTTTCGTTGAGCGGAGAAGTTCGCTCTCAGGAAGCCGTCGAGACAGGCACAAATCTGAAGCGCGGCACAAAGTGAACGCGCTTTTGTGCGGCGCCGCACGCAGCCCAGGCTAAGAAACTAAACTGCTAACCAGCAAGATGCAGAAAGGCAGAAGCGCGGGGAAAGCGGCTGAACATCTGTCGCGTGAAACGCCGCTCTCTAGATCGCAAAGGACAGCGACGCGCACATAATGTTGGGTTCGGCACGCCAGCGCAGTTCAAACGGCTCGAGACGACGCCCTCTGCGCGGATCGAGCGCAGCGCTGAAACATCCAGCCAGGCACGCGGCCCGCGAGAAAAGGAGCAAGCGCCGGAGCTCGGAGCGCGCCAAAGCCCCGGGGACCCACACGCAGCGACTTGAAAAACGGCACTGCTCTCGGAACAAATGCACAGGCTGAGGCCCCGAGCCGATGATCGCTCGAGTTACTCTCGATCACGTTCCGTGAGCCGCGGCCTCTGGAGACCCGCGTCGTTGTTCTTTCTCATCAAGCAATGAATTTATCTTGCAAGCGAGCCTACCTTGCGCTCCCGAAAGCAGAGCGGTGGCAGTGACGCACCAAAGCATCCGGTACCCCACGGACGAGGCTCTCTTTAAAAAGGAAAAACTGCCCCGGGCCACGCCACGATACTTGCTCTTCCATTTAGGTAACGAACACCTGTCGCAAGACAACGTAACCGATACGTGCGCGCTCCGATAATGACCCGCACTGAGTGGTTTAAATTACATTAAAGCACGCGCAACGAACTCGACTGCCGGTTAATTCGATTTCGTTCAGCGAAAGCCGCGCACGACGTACAGACGCGCTTACGCGCGAAAACCGGCGGTATTTAGATACCCTGAAGCCTTCCTTTGTGAGGCTACAGGACGCAGCAGCAGAAACGTAACATCCAGGTCAATGAACCCCATCTGTTTTTTTCCCTCATTTCTTTAAATAAATAAACCATAGCTCACTACTAGAGGTGCAAAGAAAACTGGTCATGTCCGGAAAGCGGGCATCTAGGAACGGAAATCTTTTTTGTTTATGCGTGAGTCTCAAACGTATTCGGTGCGGCAAAAGACAGCACTGCAACCTCGTGGTTTCCCGCTCTGCTCCAGCACCAGTGACCGCCGCCTTTGCCCTGAAAAGCAAACGCCGACTCCGGAATTACCGCACCAATAATTCCCACTAGCGGACTATAGAGCAACGCCGTTATTGGCCGACAACTCATAAATTTTTTTCGTCTCCTCCTCCTCCCATTCTTGACAGTGCAACGCGCCGCTCGAGCCCCGGAATGGCGAGGGACGGAAAGAAGCGGACACTGATCAGAGCAGACCTTAAAAGGCCATCGCTAGCAGGGTGACGTCTGCCAGCGTCGCTCGAACCGCCGCATAACGCCACCACAGCGACGGATCATCTCTGACCACGCGTGCTTTGAAAACAGCCGTAGTGCGATGCTGCGCGCACTGTGAACGGCTGCCGCAAATCAAAAGCACCCCTTCGGAATGCCAACGACGACGGCGTTGCATGCAGGCATGCAGGCTGCGCGACGGCCATTTCGCTTCTACCCGAGGCGCCTCGAAACATGACGGCCAAGCCGAAATTTCGCTTGAGCTCAAAGCACCCCCCCCCCCCTCCCCCCCCCCCCCCCCCCCCATGTCAACCGAGCACGACGACTGAAACAACACATGGTGACTAACGTTCGAAAACAAAAGCCCCGACCTGCTTCTTTCAGCAGTAGGGATCTAGAAAATCTAAATATAAGACGTTGACAAAACCTCAAACTAAAACGTCATTTAACACAATAAAGAAAAGTAATATACCCGACAAGCTATAGGTGGAATCAACGGATTCAACGCCTGAAAAAAAAAATGCCTAGCACACCTCGTATTAAGCCCATATAACAATGAAGACATCGCCGTCACAAACTAACTTGTCAGTTCGACAACATCCGAAAATTAAAAAAAAAACTGCCGCATTTTCCACGATCAGTCGCCTCGGCTCGTGCCCTAGAAAAAACTCGTCGAAAAGTAGACACATTACAACTGACTCTGCGTTCGCACGTCAGCTCCGATGGTTTCCGCCGTTTCTTGTCTTAATATACGCCCTGAACTCAGCGAAGGCTTTCTCGGCAGCAAAAAGGCTCGCTAACGTTGCGCTGATTCATCCCTCGACACGCAGTCTTTAAAGCGCGGTTGCGAGCAAAGACATTCAAGACCCGCTTTGCACGGATATCAGCAGTCCAAAGCAATCGGTGACGCGATCGGCAACAATAATTCACATGCCTCCGAAGTACGCACTGGTTCGCCATCCTACACCTTTCGGTCAGCACCGCGCGAAGAGAACCCGTTGAGTGTCCGTGTATAGGCGTGCCTGTAACGACAGTTTTTTGTCGCCACCACCGACGACGACGACTCTGGCGCGTATTCTTAGGAAGAAGAGAACACAGCCCTCATCCGCAATCAAGAGAAGCGCCCCTCGGTCTGTTTACGCCCGGTCGGCCTTGACCCTGGTGGGCGAAGTGTTATTCGGCTCCAGCTCCACCGTCCCCGGCGGCGCGCGCGAGAGGAGCCAATTTCGAGAAGGCGACGATGGCACTCACGTGTCTGGTGGCCTGGTCGAAAATCCGGCGCCGAAATGAATCCGCGCCGGCCCGTCGGGGGGTCTCTGTCGCCGAAGGCGGCCCCGCGAACGCCGCCGCCGCAGCCCCCCTCAGAAACGGGGTCCCGACGCGACTGACGACACATTGCGCCGGCGACGAGAGGAACAAAGGTCAACCGGGCGAAGAAAAACCGGGCCGACCGGGAGACAACGCCGCCGCGGAAACAAGAAATAAAACTGCGGACACCGGGTGGCGGCAGAGAAAAAGGAGGCACGATAAGGGAAACCAGAGCACATATCCATCCTCGATCGAGACTAGGAAAAAATGGGGGAGAGGAGGAGCCCCCCCCTCCATCCAGGCGCGGAATCAAGGTCACCCCTTTCCAGGCATCCGCGGAAATAGGCGAGGCAGAAACGGACGCACGGCTTGGTGGGCGCTCCAACGAAAGGACGTGCCTCGCGAAGTAGCATAGGTAACTGCATGTTCATTTCACGGCCACGCCAATGAGGGCGGACGATAGCCCGCGTGGCGCATGATACACAGTTTACGTGCCGCCTCGGAACTGCGACACCCCGCAGAGACCCGACAAGCGGTACAAAGCGTAAGCCCACGTGAGATTGTAACAACCCACGGGGTCTCGGAAACTGGTCACACAGGTAGCAGCGCCGCCATGCGAGAGGGTCATGAAGCATCAGCAATGAAGCTATTAACTTACGATGCGATTAGTTGTAACCGAAAACATGAAATTACACTTTTTACAACCCATTCGACAATTATCGCCTTCTGCAGGGACTGAAATATTCCAACCGCCCGTTTACACTAGCTAAGCGACACTCGTTATAAAGTATGCAAGATAAATGGCCTTGTGTCTCAGAAAGCAAACGCTCTTCCCCAGCATGGCGCAAACATCACCTCTTCGACGTTACTCGCGGGCACTTTTCGAAGCCGCCACCAACGAGCACCTCGTAATAAACACAGATGCACCGAAGTGACAGAAGCTCCAGCCATATGGCAGACGAGAATTACAGCTAGCAGACCTACATCAGCAAGGCACCTGTTTTGTTTTTTTTTCATACAAAGCAGCGCGTATGGCTTAATGAGCTCTGCATAGGCCGAGGTCTATCGGATGTGTGCTACAGCTGTACAGCGTGCACAGTTCTTCTGGCGCGCAACCGCAGCCAAAAAAAAAAAAATCTACTTAAGCGAATCATCTCGCACTCTCAGTGGTCGAGTGCCCGGTGTGAACATCGTGCGCTGGACACGATATGATGTTGGCACGTTTGAGAAAAAAACACGGGATCGCGTGCGCGAGTGACTGGAGCCTCAAATACTCGGATAACTGCTGTGAATTGTAAAACGCGCTTCCCAAGCAAGCATCGGCTTACAAAAGCTCACAGGAAACCCATGGTGCCTCCATCCGCGCTCGCGCAAACATGGAAGATTTGACACAATGCATCTTCCACGTTATTTTTTGGCCACTTTGGCCCGAGTTCGCTGGCTTAAACCAACGACCCCTGCCGTTAGCTAAGCCAACATGAGCAAAAATAGACGTTTCAAATTACAAAATATGCCGTCCATTAAAGTTTGCACGGTAGTGTAGCAAACGATTTCATAC